>NC_057795.1:573625578-573751566 GCF_018294505.1 Triticum aestivum
CTACTCGTGGTTGGAGGTAGATTGAAAGTTATGTGGACCATTCGCCATAGTAGCTTGGAAAGTGGGCATTGAAGGAATAGATGTTGAATCGAGTCCTCATCGCCACAAAACCAACACTTAGTGTATCCTTGTCAATCTCTTTTTTTCAAATTATCTTTTGTCAGGATGACCTTGCAATCTAAGTACCACATGAAGATTTTTATTTTCAATCGGACTTTCATGTCCATACATATTTGTGGTGAAAAGGTTGCACATCATTGATGAGGTCTGCATACATGAATTTGTTTTATGTGCGAGGGTATTGCTAAAAAGGTTCACCATTTGTTTTATGCGTACATCAAAAAGTCTCTTCAAGTTGTGCAAATTATCTTCCCAAAAATTGTAACCTTGAGGTTTGATTGCAAGCTTAGATAGATTTTTATGTTTCTTTTCGAAAAGAGGGGACATCTCTCGGCATCGAGTGATGCACACAGCCTTTTATTTATCATATAAAGGTTCATATCTGATCATAACAAAGTTCAGCAAATAAATTGTCGCACATGACTGCCCTAAGGGCAAATTAAAAAATAGAATATTGTAGGGAAATGAGCCTCATGCGTCACAAATCCTACTAGTAGGCCGCCAATCAAATCTGCTGAATAAATCCCGAGAGACCATCTTCCATCGGTTGCACACAAAGACCGTGGGCGCCCGATCCTCCTCCTTGCGCAGTAATGACCACGAATGGATCCGGCTGGTGGCCTTGAAGATAACCTGCAAAAAGTTCGGAACTTTTGTTCTGTTAAAATACAATCATTATGAGTGTTTCAAATGGACCAAAGTAAAGCACAAATTCCCACACGGGTATGAGATTTCAACTTGGGGTGCATCCCCATAACCAGTTTCCAAACATATTCGTACTAACCGTGGTTGGAGGTAGATTGAAAACTATATGGACCGTTTGGCATAGTAGCTTGGCAAGTGGGCATTGAAGGAATAGATGCCGAATCGACTCCTCATCGCCACAAAAGCAACACTTAGTGCATCCTTGTCGATCTCTTTTTTCATATTATCTTTTGTCAGGATGACCTTGCGATCCAAGTACAACATGAAGATTTTTATTTTCAATGGGACTTCCATTTTCCATATATATCTGTGTGTGTGTGTGTGTGATGAAAAGGTTGCCATCATTGATGAGGTCTGCATACATGGATTTATTTTATGTGCGACGGTAGTGATAAAAAGTTTCACCATTTGTTTTATGCCTTACATCGGAAAGTCTCTTCAAGTTTTTATGGTATATGCAAATTATCTTCCCAAAAATTATGACCTTGATTGCAAGCTCAGATAGCTTTTTATGCTTTTTTCGAAAAGGGGGGACATCCCTCGGCCTCTGCGTCAAGTGATGCACACAGCCCTTTATTTATCATATCAAAGTTCATCACCAGACCATAACAAAGTTCAACCAATAAAATGTCGCACATGACTACCCCAAGGGCAAATTAAAAAATAGAATATCATAGGGAAATTAGCCTCATGCATCACAAATCCTACTAGTAGGCCGCCAACCAAATCGGCTAAACAAATCCCGAGGGACCATCTTCCATCGGTTGCACGCAAAGACCGTGGGCGCCTGATCCTCCTCCTTGCATAGTAATTACCACGGATGGATCCAGCTGGAAGCCTTAAAGATAACCTACAAAAAGTTTGGAACTTTCGTTCTCTTAAAAATACAATCATTACGAGTGTTTCAAATGACCCAAAGTAAAGCACAAATTCCCACACGGATCTGAGACTTCAACTTGGGGTGCACCCCCACTAACCAGTTTTGATGTAGACCGAACCTCTTGGTGAGATCCGACCTGTTGTTGCGGCCTGATCTTTCACGGTACTCCACCTCTAGCAGCAATAGCCTCTCGCCCGCGCACGCGATGTACGCGAAGTAGAGGGATTGAACCTTACGGTCCAGCACGAGAGAATCAATCTCGACGACGATACTCACGCACAAAACAATTTCCACGAAGAGAAATCGCAACACAGAGGTTTTCTAAAGCTTCCTCCAAAACTTAGGGATTTTTAGACAGCTTCCCCCAAAACTCGATACGGATATTTACCCTAAAAACACATCGTGTCTATTCATAAAAATATAACCTGCTTTTACAAGAGCGCTCAAGGACTATATATACTAGTATAGCTAACTTGCCTGAGAAGTTTGACCGTGCAAAATCTTCTCTACGTCTCTAACCGTCGACCTATCAACTAAGAAAGGAAATCTGATCACGTGCTTTATTTTAGCAGGTAACCAGTACAGATTAAATACCAAAATAACTAAACACAATTTATTTGGTGGCCCCCATCCGATATCTCTCAGGCAAAGTAATTTCCACCATTGAAACATGTTGACGTACGCATCTTGCTCCGGCGGTCTTGATCGTGAGAAATAGTAGCTAATTAGGATTCTTTGATTAGTCTCATTAAAAAATATCTCTTGTACATGCATAGCCGGTCCAAGTTCTGGACGTGACAACCCAAAGAAACAGCCAAATTCCTGCTCACCTTGATCAAACGTACATGCCTGGGACTTCCTCTCTTCCTTTGCTAATACTGTAGCATCTACTAGTATTTCATATTTTGGCACAACACCAACTATTGACTCTGCTTTAATCCTCTCTTGATCAGGACGCCACATATTTTGTAAAGCATCATCTCGCGTACAAATACTGTCCAAAGCTTTGTCTGCCTCATTATCTTCACTCAACTGAAAATAATTAGGAGCGTAAATATTTCGTCTTATTGATTTCTCGACATCACTAGCATCACCCATGTCCGTATCAAGTTTCCAAATATATTCGTACTACTCGTGGTTGGACGTAGACTATAAGCTATGTGGACCGTTCGCCATAGTAGCTTGGCAAGTGGGCATTTAAGGAATACATGCTTAATTGACTCCTATCGCCACAAAAGCAACACTTAGTGCATCCTTGCCAAACTCTTTTTTTCAGATTATCTTTTGTCAAGATGACCTTGCGATCCAAGTACCACCTGAAGATTTTTATTTTCAATGGACTTTCATTTTTCATATATATTTGTGGTGAAAAGGCTGCCCATCATTGATGAGGTCCGCATACATAGATTTGACTATGAAGGCACCAGAAGTAGTCAACTTCCAATGGAATGTGCCTGATTCGTGTGAAAGGTTGACCATCATAAACCTTTCAACGAGATTTGACCAGTCTGTCCATTTGTCCCCAATCAGTGGTCTTCTACATGCAAAATTCAACGGTATGTGGCCCATCACAGATGCAACAGAAGCATCTTTCCGCTGTACAATATGATAGAGACGAGGGTATTGCATGGTTGTGGCATGTCCCCTAGCCATGTATCTTCCCAAAACCTAGTAGTTAGACAATTTCCTACAATGAACGTCCCTCTTTCCTTTCCTATATATCCACTCATGTGGTACTTCATCATATGATTCATATAAGATCCATCTGTCTAGAGATCGTCATATACATCTAGAAAGCCGTATGCTTTGGAAGAAGCTTGTACAGTTTGGGAAGGGGTTTTTTGAGAGAAAAGAAGAATCTACTTCAACCGATATGCCCTTAGGCACGGCCATGCATAACATAGAAATCACACGTGGAAGGGGTGGGCAATTAGCTAGAGCAGCAGGTGCTGTAGCGAAACTCATGCGAAAAAAACATTTTTAACTCCCATGAGTCCTTTCCAGACAGGCGAGTCTGTTGGTTTTGCCTAAACCTCGGAGAGGGTTTTTGAATGAAGGCACTTATTCCTAAGTAATTCTTGCCAAACCCCGTCCTCGGTAAGTATCTTGTAAAGCCATTTGCTCAAAAGACACTTAATTTTAATCTCAAGGTCTTCCACCCCTAGACCTCATTGGTCTTTAGGGCGACAGATCACATCCCACCTTGTCAGGCCGTATTTACTCTTATGTTCATCAGACTGCGAAAAAAACCTGAATCTGTAGTAATTAATCTTTTTCTTACCCCTTTAGGTATTTCAAAGAAAGATAATATGAACATAGGTAAGTGTGTGAGAACGGCATTGATTAGGGTGAGCCTTGCCCCATAAGACATAAGCTTACCAATCCAACAACTCAACTTTTTCTCAAAGCGATCCTCAATACCTTTCCATTCCTTATTAAGAAGTTTACGGAAATGCATTGGGATACGAAGGTATCTAAAAGGGAAAGAGCCTAACTCACAACCAAACAGATGTTTGTACTGATCCTCTTCTTCTTTGGTTTTTGCAAAGCAGAAGAGTTCGCTCTCGTGGAAGTAATTTTGAGACCAGATAACTGGTCGAATAAACAAAGAATAAGTTTCATATTTTTTTTTGCCTTTTCAATGTCATGTTCCATGAAGATGATAGTGTTATCGGCATACTGAAGTACCCATACCCCACCATCCACAAGATGAGGAATTAAGCCCGCAACATGACCTGCTTCCTTGGCTCGGCTAATGAAAACTGCTAGAAGATCTGCCACAATGTTGAAAAGAATAAGCGACATAGGGTCTCCCTAGCACAAACCCTTTCGTGTTCGGAAATAGTGACCAACGTCATTATTTACCTTAGACACTCATGCTGCCCCCTTTGACAAATGTGTCAATCCATCGGCACCATTTTCTCGGGAAGCCTTTCATGCGTCTACATTGTTGCAAGAATGGCCATTTAACTTTGTCATAGGCTTTTCCAAAATCCACTTTGAAGACAACTCCATCAAGTTTCTTCGAGTGTAGCTCGTGAATCATTTCATGCAAGACAACAACCCCCTCCAGGATGTGTCACCCTGGCATGAACGTTGTTGGGGTCGGTCTCGCCACTTTGTGAGCGATCGCAGTACCATGATTAGTTGCCACTTTCGTGAATATTATGCTTTTGAATTAGCAATAGTGACTGTAAAGAAAAGAAAAAAATAGCAATAGTGTAACTAACCGAGGCTTTCCATATTTCTCAAGTTCATATTGGCCTGTTTTTTCTTGTAACAGGTGGTGATCGACTTCACTGCAACATGGTGCGGACCATGCCGCTTCATTTCTCCAATCTTAGATGAGATTGCCAAGAAGCTTCCAAATGTTATGTTCCTGAAGGTGGATGTTGATGAAATGAAGGTAGCGGAGCTTTTGGCACTGTTTACAGAAGAATACGGTGCAAATTCTGAGTTACTATATTGTCCTAACAAGAATATATCTATGTGACAAACAGTCAATTGCCGAGGAGTTCAGTGTTGAGGCTATGCCGACGTTTGTGCTCATGAAGGAAGGAAAGGTGGTGGACAAGGTTGTGGGAGCTGCCAAGGAGGAGCTGAGCGGGAAGATTGCCAAGCACAGTGCAACTGCATGCGCTAAATAAAATGGTCCTTCAACTCTAAATTCGAGAATAAGATGTGTGTCAGCCGCTGCTTGCTACTACCGCTCAACTCATGGATAAGCTGGCACCGGTGCAGATAGAGTACGTAATGTAATGTTAAACCCTGTTAATCGCGCGGCGCACACGTACTGGCGACAAACTGTATGTGATGATAACATCGGTCCACGAATAAAAAAGAAACCCCGTGTGCCCAAGGTTCAACCGTGTGCAATGCAACGGAGAATTCGTCGCCTGCGATACGGAAATGACATCGCACACACTTTGATTGAGCGACTCATGTGTGATACCGGGAGTCCGGGAGCACGGTTCAACCGTACGTGTGCAATGGTTGGCTCAATCGCAAACGGTTTTTCTTAATGAGTTGTGTGCGACCTTGTTCACACGATTACCAATTGACGAATCATTCCTTGTTCCATTAGATCCTTTATATATTGGTATATATGTAGACAGATAGATGCATCCGGACCAGCTCCATTTCCTAGGCACGCCGACGGACCCGATTTGTAACGCGTACGTGTTATGCTCATATCGAAGATTGTCAATGCGCACAAAACTGTACCGACGCTCGTGTGTGTGTATGTGTTTGAATACACAATGATGGATCGGGTTTGGAGATGGCAGAAAGCACGGCCTCTTCGGCGAGCCATCCATCATTTAGCACCACCACTCAACCCAACACCCCCAGCCTCACAGTGTCAAGAGGAAGAAGAAAAGGAAAAGGAGAAAGAAAACACCCTCATCACGGATGATGATTCGCACCGCACGCGCCGGACTCAAAAAGTTTGTACCGGCGCGTCGCCGCCGCGGAGGGCGCCGTCGGCCCGGAAGCGCGCCTCGCTCGCCTGGACGGCGGCCCTGAGCTCGCGCTGCACGGACGCCCTCGACGGCGACGCCACGAGGTCCTGCCACGCCGACGGCGACGGCTGGCCGTCCGGGTAGAGCTCGTCCACGCAGTTGGCCTCGTCGTTCAGGCCGCTCACCCGCTCCAGGCACCCGATCTCCTCCGGGTCCACCAGCAGGTTGCTCTCGCCGTCCTTCCACCCTATCAACTGCTATGCCATGTGGAACAACACTCCATAGGTTCAACAAACATGATACTCCAGCTCCAGGAGCGGATTGTTCATTGTTGGCTTCGAACAGAGTGGTGGCTCCTTACCTTTGGGGCACCCATGGAGTTGGTGCTGTAGAGCCTCGCGTTGTCGACGACGCCGCAGTATCCACGGAATGCGGTGGCGAATCGCTTGTGCGACTGCAGCTGGGACTTGACCCTCACCGCTCTCCCCGTGATCACCGCTCTCCTGCCAATGCCAGACTTTTAGATGCAATGCTTCTGTGTTTCCATTCAAGTATGAGCAGAAATCTTCCCCTCTGTTGGGTGAGATGCTCAGTGCTTGAAGCCAAGTAGTTCGCCAAATGGCAATAGCGCGAGATACTAGCTAATTCTGGCATGTACTAACCACGACACTTATTATGGATCGAAGGGAGTAGGAGATTCACCTGATTCCTCTCACAACAGCGAGGTAGGCATCACAGACGACACCGACGAGCTCGATGCGGTAGGGCTTCCTCGATCTCATCTCGCTCTCTTCGTCAGTACTGCGGGCCTCAACCGGCTCCCAGTAATCCTCCGTGATCGACCCATCTTCAGTGACCTTGTAGCCGACGCCCATGCGGTACCGCTGCCGGTGCACTGCCCTTGCCATGGCTACCGTTTGCTGGAAAAATGGCTCCCACGACAGCGTGCCGTCCATGATCACGTCCCTCCCTTCGTTCAGGGCGGTCACCAGGAGCGACGAGGCCGCGTCCATCGATGACTGGTGCACCTGTAACGACGTTGTGAATCACGATATAAGATGTGCATAATGATTCATCAGCTAATTCAGTTTGGATAAATTGCTTGTTTCAGTATAATTGAAATGATGGGTGTCAGGGTTTCCTTCAGGTTGGTTTCTGATAGCGCTTCTCATTATTAGAAGTATGAACCAGTAAAATATGCAACCTTGTTCATTTTGATCAGTCAATTAATCGGTATATATTGTGCTAGTCACATAGTAGAACATACCAGCTCTGCCGTCTGCAACATGTCGTTGTGGTGACCTCTTGAGCTGATTGCTCGATATATGACATCGGTTTCCTTGAATGCATCTGCCTCCACCACCACTGCATTTGCTGCTGCTCCAGACCAAAATGATCTACAAATAATAGGCTGATCAGCTTATAGACACAAAGTCTTCTATTTAGCTGCTCTACTTGCTTTCAGTTTGAACAGCTCGGCATTTCTCATCCGTTTACTCTGCTTTTTCTGTGTGCAATGCGTGCAGATTGCCAGAAGAAATTAACAGTGAGCAACAAGTACAGAATTGATCAACTTACTCCTTTAGTATATCTTTAAGTACAGTGCTCTTGCCAGCTCCCATTCCGCCACCCATCAGGAGCAGGACTGGGCTGCGATCACAATGTGCTACTGGGACCATCACATCGCTGCACTGTGCCGGACCTTGGGGAGATAGTCCTATGGCCTTCAGCTCTTCCACCAGTGTGGAGAATAGCCTAGTTACCTTTAAGTTTCTTGTGACCCTTTCGAATCTCTGACTCCTGTGTTTAGAGGAGAATCAGATACTAGACTTCAGTTTTGGTGTCAGATGAACAGAGATCATTAGCTGTAATTATATCTCATACTTATGACTGAACCAGATTAGAGTTTATGTATTCTTTTTGAGAAGAAAATACCATCTCAGATCTAAGTTGTAAACATATGCTCGAACTAAACTCCTCTGCTTAGGAAGTTAGGGAGGTACATGATGCATAAAGGAACTTGTTAAGCATACGGTTCTTGTAGTTGTATTTTTTGTATATTTTTCACACTTTTTATGGATTAATTCAATTATAGTTCTCCTATGCAGACATATTTCGCTTTAGAAACGGACAGATACACACTGGAATTATTGTACCCCACTGGCAGTGAATTAATTGCTTTCAAGATTAATAATAAGAAACGCAGACACAAACTGGACCGGGCAATTTAGCAATGCACTCATTCAAAGAGACATTTCCAGGAAAGTGTCATGACAAACCAACATGTGGTTGTGGGAGTAATTTAAAACCTTGGCACATGGGCACCATCTCAATCTCATCACTCCTGACCTCAAAAGATGCAGTTTCTGCTACAGAGCCCACGCTGAGCTCTGAAGTTGATCCAGTGCCAGGTTGACTTATTTATTACTTGGTCAGATGAAAGTAGAAGTCAACTGTGTGAATAATTCAAGGACGAAATCCAGCACGCTGATAAAGAAGAACTTATCAAACCACACACAAGAGCGGCATACCAAGTACTACATACACTAAGATGATGCAAGCTAAAAATAATGGGCGAAACAAAGCAAAGAATAGACAACCACGACGCATCGACAGGCTCTACTGCAATGACGCGTGCCGCCTAAAGAATGGATAATCAATCACCTGGTGGCCTCCAATACCATGTTCCGGAGCTTTCTTTTGGGCGCGCCTTCCACTGTCAGAACCTGTGGAGATCACACTGTATCAAATCAATATACAAAATATCAGTGGAAGAACATGCATCGTTCGCAAGGAAGAAAGAACGGAAGGTCGATTTCTCCTTAATTTTTACCTGGGTGATCATGTAGGTGGAGCATTTCCAGTGGAAGGAGAAGTAGCCGAGTATGCACTTGTCGAGCTCCTCGATGAAGTTGACGATGAGGGACCCCGGGTCGGCGGTGTTGTGGAAGAAGGCGAATATGTTCTCCTCGTAGCCCTTGTTCTTGCGCAGGTAGTCGTAGGCCAGCGTGCACAGGTGCGGGCACTCGCTGGCTTGGTCGAACCCGATTTGCCTGGCTGGAGAAAAATGTCACAGATTTTTGTCAGGCAGGAAGGTTCAGGGGAAGCAGCGTGGCTCCAAAACCGCATTATTGTCATAGGATTGTGCACAGCAGCTAGAGCCAGAAGGAAGGAACATGCCGTGCGTCTGGATCTTTGATGGCGACGTGGGTTTTACTAGTTTATTGTGAAAGAAGGGTGGGAAATGATAGCGATGTGCGTGCATCCGGCAGAGTCACAGAAACATTATCTAATGTACAGTTTTCTTGTGTATGGTATGGGCAAGTTGGGTGTCTAGTTAAATGTCCACCATGAGCAAGCAGACCCGGTACTAATTTTGATTAACAAATCGAGAGGGGATGCTTGTGCAGCTGGGATTCCCTATTTCTTGGATTGGGATCCGGTGGGGCAAGTTATAAACGGGCGAGCCCCGGGAATCTGAGGCGGTTCGCCTGATGAAATGGATCGCACGAACAAATTCACAGGTGCAAAACGAAGCAGTACTACTACTAGTACAAGATGAATGAAAGATGAGCATACAAACAGCACAGACGAACAGAAACGGCGTCCAGATTACTCGAGGAACTGAAACTGGGCGAGGAAGAAGGGCAGCTTACGATGGCAGGCTAGCAGCGGGAGCTAAAGCTGAGGGCGGGGGAGGGGAGGAGCGCACGCACGCACGTACCGACGTAATGGGAGAAGCGCTCGAGCTCCTCGACGCGGCTGGCGCTGGAGACGGCCAGGCGCGGCACCAGCGCCGCCGCGGGGCCGTCGTCCCTCATGCCGCCTCCTTCCGCCCCCCCCTACTTCCGGCAGTTGAAGGCGAGTGGAGACGAGAAATGCGGTGGGGTAGTGGGATCAGGCGACGAGGGAGGAAGAGGAAGGAGGGTGCGGCGTGGATTTGTTTATACGGAGCGGGAGCGGGAGCGGGTCGTCGATGCTTCTGGACAACCCACCCGAGGGTGGGTCGGAAATCCTGGAGCCCCCCGGGGGGCCGGGGACAGGCGGTACAGTGGCGTGCCCCTAGCTACGGAGCGGAGCGGACGGAATGCGCGGCCGGGGCGGCGGCGATGGCGACGGCCAGGGCCCGGGTTTCGCCGGGTGGGAAGCAGTCTGCACTGCACTCGGCGGCCGCGGCGTGCAAGGGAGGAAGGAAGGCCTGGCTCTGGCTGTGTGTATATGTATGGACGGTACGGTACGTTCCGCGGCCTCGCGACGGCGCGCGTACGGCGTAGAGGAGAGGAGCGCGCGGTGGTGGTTGGTGGTGGTGTGCAGGGTGAGGGGCCGTTGGTGGCTGGCGAGAGAAAGAAAGAAAGAAAGCGTACGGGTGAAATGATCGGGCGCGGGCAGTTTTGACTTTGCTGCCCACCGCCCAGACCAGATTTGTTAGTGCATTTCTTTCTACACCTCGAATCCAACTGCAAGGGCCAGCAGCCATGTGCGGGTTCCCGGCGACGTCTTCCGATCTTCTCGGCCCGCGTCCCCCGTCGCGTCAACAATGCACGCCTTCCTTGACTCGTCTGATCGTCTCGCGCCATGGAAACGAACCTGGTGGTAGGCGGGCGCCGAATGACCCGACCAACCAAAAGCGTTCCATCCTGGCCGGCTTCTTTTGTTGGCCCCTGCTACGTACTGTAGTAGGCACTAGGCAGCGACCGTCGACCGACGCACAAATCCCAACATTTTCGACGATTGAAGGGACCGAGGAAAGGTTAGAACGGCGCCTGATGACGCGTTCACTCCAGTCAGTCAGTCAGTCAGGCACTCAACTGCAAGCTTTTAAAGCAGACGACGAGAGCGCTTTACGGAAATGTAAACTGTATCCCTTTTCTTTTCTCCCCTTTTTTAAAGCTAAAGGTTTCAAATTACATGCCCATGGCGGCACAAGCATCTGTTACAACAAGCATTATTTCCTTCGACTGTAAGACTGACTGTATACAGGCATATATCATCCCATCGCATCACCAGCGCCCGTTGTTGGCCTGGCGCCGATACGCGGCCGCGGCAGAGCCCACACCGTTCACCCCGCTCGCCAGGTTGCTGCTGTAGTCCCCCATCTGGTGGTGGTGCTGCGGGAACCCGTTTGTGCTCAGCGATCCGAGATTCATCGATGACGGATTCACAGGGCTATGCCCGCCATACAGCCATGGCTTTGATGTGCTCATGTCGGACAGGCCACCATTGGTGCCGTATGTGTCCAGCGAGGAGAACTGCATCTCCCTCGCCCCCTGGAGAGGGCTCATGTCATAGGCCCTCGAGAACCCATCATCGTAGTACCGGTCCGTGGAATTGAACCGACCGGGACTGCTGACAGAAGCCATCATCTCAGGATCTGCCAGGCTGCCTCTGCTAAACCGCCCAGGACTGCCCACAGAAGACATCTCAGAATCTACCAAGTTTCCTCTGCTAAACCGCCTGGAACTACTGACAGAGGCCATATCCAAATCTGCCAAGCTGCCTCTGCTAAACCGCCCTGGACTGCTAACAGAAGCCATTTCTGAATCTGCTATGTTGCCTCTCAGCGAAAATGGCAGACCATAGGCATGGTAATCATGGCGCATAGGCTCGGCCTTACTGCCATTGGTCTGTCCCTCGTCGAGCAAATCATTGATGATGTCAAGGTGCTGATATTCTTCAGCCACGGGCGCCTGTGGCTGCTGCATGACAAAACTGACAGGAGTCTGTCTAGGTGGTTGCAATCCTCCAAACCTGCTGAAGTTTTCTGTTTCAGTACCGCGTGTCTGCTGATAAGCATCATCTTTCCAAGTTTGTTGATACGCATGACCATTTGTCGTCCGTTGGTAAGGGGAATCGTCCCTCCAGAGATGATTGTTGATGCTACTATCACCTTTCCATGGTTGCCAACTATCAAGTGTATCTGAATTCCCCAACCCAGATTTAAATCCATGCCTAGCTGACAACAACTGATCGTTCCTCCCAGCAGGAGGCATCATTAGTGACGCAGTTGATGCATATGTTGATAGCGGCTGCGAAAGTGCAGTACCTTGTCCCAGAGTAGTTGACTGATATGAAAGAATTGAAGAGGATGTACCCAGACCAGGCTTACCAAGGATGGCATTACGGTAGGTCTGTGGAACATACGCTGGGGCAGAAGGGGAAGGATCATTTCCTGATCTTCCAGCTGCTTCACTCGCTGAGCGCGGAAGCAATGTAGAAACTTGAACTTGTGGAGTAGCTGGTACAGTTGTTCTTGGTGTAGGGAATACAGGGGCACTTGAAGGCCTTGATGTTGTGACAGCAACCTCAGAAACTCTGGTGGATGTAACCTTTATAGGAGTAGTCTCTTCCCGAGCTTCTGAATAAGTGGTGGAAGAAGTTTGTGGCGATGCGGAGGGAAGTGGAGCAGCTTTATCAACTTGTGGTAGTCTTGGGGGGGCTGGTATGGATTTATCAACTTGCAGTGATCTTGAAGGAGTGCCAGCATCCTTAGCAGATGGTAGTGTTATGGGTACAACTACAGAAGATTTACCAGCTGATGGAGATTTTAGAGGTACCAGATTAGCTTTATCAGTCGCTGGAGATTTCAGAGGAACCACAGCAGCTTTAGCAGCTGGTGGAGATTTCGGAGGAACTGAAGTAGCTTTATCAGTCAGTGGAGATTTTGGAGTGACTGGAATAGCTTTATCAGTTGGCGGAGATTTTGTAGGAACTGGAGTAGCTTTATGAGTTGGCGGAGATTTTGGAGGAACTGGAGTAGCTTTTTCAGCTGGTGGGGATTTCGGACGAACTGGTGTAGCTTTATCAGTTGGAGGCGATTTGGGGGGAACTGGAGCAGCTCTATTGATTCGTGGCGATCTTGAAGGAAGAGGAACATCTTTATCTGTATCAGTTGGAGTTGATTTTGAGCTATTCGGAGCTGCTCCAATTGGTTGCGCTGTCAAACTTGATCCATGATCTTTGTTTGAAACTGGATCAACCTTTGTTCTGGTAGGGGCCTTAACAGGCACAGCTTCAGTACTCGTGGTGGCTGGCATGCCTGAAACAGCTTCTTCTGGCACACCATTGGCCAGAGGGACCTCCTTATTGGCTGTTCCATTGGCTTTTACATCGTTCGTAAGTTCAGGGGAATGTTCCGGGCTCTTCAGAACATCAGGTGGCTTCTCCGTAGAACTGGATGAGGATGATCCATTTGTCTTTGTTTGAGATTCCATTGCTTCAAAGTGGGCTTTGAAAAGTTTTCTCCCCTCAATGTTTTTCTGAAATATACATAGAGAAAGATAGGTTACAGAAATGAATTGGTTGAAGCTACGAAGCAGGAAGACAAGATCCAGGCAGTGCATCTGCTACGAGTGACTACTGTACATACATTTATCTGTATTGTATGCACTTGAGAAAAGGTTTTTCCTTTCCTGTAAGGAAAAAAGGACATATCGTATTTTCCAACCAGACACTACCATGCGGGGTGGTGATCGGGGATAGAAAAATAAACCAGAATCTTGTTTCTACCATAGGTCGTAGATACCTTACCTTGTCCACTTGACAAACAAAAAAGCATGTAATAAGTGCATGGACATTGTCGACCAGAACAGCACAGCACAGAACTTAGGAACAAGTCTACCTTAACAGTGTTGATGTGAGATATGAACACATGAATTTATCCAGACTGAATCAGTACTCAAATGAATAGAAGATGCATCGTTAACCATTTCAAAATTAATTGCAAACCATCTAATGCTAGATATTATAAAAGTACATAAGAGTAATGGGAAACATATATTCCATATCTATCAAGTTTAAAACCAATTCTTATAATTCAGATCCTTCAACAATCAATCAGATGTAGAAACTCAAAAATACAGCAGAACTTTTGAACATCATGACAATAGAAAGGCAATGATATTTTCGAAAGAGAAACTTACCTCATGGAGACGCTGCCCCAGCTCACGAAGTCTATCTTTCAAGGTGAGTAGAACAGTATCCCGGTCCAATTTTGGAGCAGTGCCACAGCCAGAACTATTGCGATCTGAACTACCAGTTACACTGGAGGAGGGAAGGCAATCGTCTTCTTCGGCATAACTGATAATGCTTATGCCCTTGTTACGCTGATTTTTCCCTCTGCACAAGTTCAGTTAGCCCAGGTGCCATCTTACAAGAACAATGCAAAACTTTAAACATATAGTCTTCACCTACCTATTTGGTGACAAGTGATTTCTGCTGTCTGGTAAATTGTTTATTTTGCTGTGAATGCCATTCATAGCAGTAGAATCAGCTGAAAATGCTGATGAGTTGGCCTCCATAGAGGAGACTCTCTTTCCATTCATAGGTCTAGAACTGTCCAAATGATCTGGCCCATCTGAAGCACCTTCTTCCAAGGTAAGGCCAACCTTCAGTGCCACTTCTTCTGCCTGCTTAGATGGTAAGCCATCACTGTCATCAACTGCGATTTCGTCATTAAGTCTTTCCAGAATTCTTGCTTCAGATTTATCTTCTCTTTCCTTGTCTTTAACCTTACGGTTGTTCTTCTTTTGTTTGGCCTGGAAAGAAATAGTTTAAGAACACACCAGCAGAAAACAAGAACAATGCAGTAGCAAAGAAAGCATCAACCAAACAATGAGATATTAGACCCAAGGGTATTTAAACTCGAAAAAATGTACAGATTAGAAACGAAAACCATGCACTAATCTACTAAAGTATCCATTGAGATACACACAAATCATAATAACTTCATCGCAAGAAATAAAGCTGATCTTCATGAATGGTGTAGCACAAAATGTAACCAACATAGGACTAAGTGCTAATACTTGTATCTCGAATACACATAAAGGGGAGCCAGGGTAGGGAGACGGGTAAAATATGTGCAGTCAACAGTTCTAGGATATCCTCACCACAAAATAAGGTTAGCTGTGTGGGTATCATAAACCAGAAAGAAAGCTGTTCCTTGGTAACATGAGATAACATGCATGACATGCCATACATCTATAGTCTATACGTTAAAAAGCTCTTTCAAGCTCAGGCAACTTATGCAAGTTTTAGCTGGACTATGGGCCAAGTTCATCACAAAGACATCAAGCTAAGTTCTTAGTGTTTTCACAACATAACCGAAAACCCAAGAGAAAAGAAGTTAAAAACTAGAAGGATTCCAAGTTTACAGCCAGTTCTCAGTACAAAACACAAGCTGCCTTGTTTTATTCATCCCAGCAATGAGTTCCAGGCAGTTTCTATCCAATAATCACCCACTGCCACTTCATAAAAGTAGTGAAGGATATGAAAATTATGACTGATGAAAAATGAATAATATAGTGCATCTAGGGATGGCATTTTTTCCCATGGGTATGGATATAAATGGGTATGGGCAAGACTTGGAGAGATTTTGTACCCACGGGTAATGGGTATGAAATTACGCCCATGGGTAACCCAATGGATACCCAGAAAAAGTTAATAAATGAAAATAACTCCTATGACGTTGTGGGATCAACATCCAACTCCTGTGGCCCACCCTAAGTCTTGTATTCCATACCTGCCATAGCTCATAGGCCCATAATCACCTGCTCGCCACTCCTATGTCCTCTATGAGACTCCTCGAATGATGAAATCTCAACTCTTTGCTACCGGACTCATGTACAACTCTTGATCCAGTGATACCCCGGTCCCACCACCACCACATACTGTGCCGGCCATCCACCAACCACCGCTCAATACTCCCTGGATGCCTCCAAGAGGCCACCCACCGGAGGAGGCCGTGTCAGTGCTATACTGCTCGCCCATCATCACTTGAATTTTAAACTCATTTCTCCACCTTTTAACAATTTAAATGATATATATGATACCAATTGGATATCCATTGGGTATAGGATACCCAATGGGTATGGGCATGGGTGCCAAGTTATGCCCATGGGTATTGAAGTGGGTGGGTATAGAAATTTTCTGTGGGTATGGGTTTGGGTAGAAGGAGGTTGTGCCCGCCCATACCCTACCCATTGCTGCATCACTGAAACTCAAAACAATGCTTTAGCATGCATCAAGACCATACATAAGAAGAATTATAAATCCTAACTCGCAATGATAACTCGATAAATTAAGTTCAACAATTATTGGGCAGGAAAATTGTTCCAGAAATTATAGCTGTTAGCTAGAGAATTGGTCCCTAATGTGGCATTCCTAAATAATAATGGCAATACAAACATTTAAGAAACTAAGCGAGAAAAAGGCACATGGGAAAGTAACCTGCTTTTTCTTTGCGCGTTTGTCCTTTTCATTGGCACCACCACCACGCTTTCCCTTCATCTCATTTTCAAGTCCCGCTGCTTCCTCCTCACGGATTAGCTCTTCTTGCCTCTTCAAAGCAACAGCTTCTTGGTATGCAACTTCAATTCCACTGACACAAGCAATATGCAAGAATCAGAAGCAACAGATAGTTGATCACATTATAGAACAACTGACCCACAGTTGAAGATTCATCTACCCAACTTTCTTTCAAACTTATATAGAAGAAATGCCTTTAATTTTCATTTCTAAACTACAAATAGCAGAAAAATAGTTTAGTCTATTTGAGCTAGATAACCGCATGGCCCTTGATTCTTTACAAGATCACCAAAACATTATTCATCAAATACAGACAGTGGAGCACAACTCCACAACCTCACAAAAAAAACAGCAACTAACTTGTGCATTAATCTTATACTTCTTCCAGAAACAGGTAAGTGCTGTTTCAGACATTGGTACCCAAAATACAATTGACCACCAATTTCTATTATAACATATTGTAAAACCTATTGCCTTTTGTTTTTAAGAAAAATCTGATCATATCACGTTTATGTGTCTAACCTAATTGTTCATTTAAATAACTGATCAAAGGAAAAATAGTTTGGCCGCACACAATCAAGAATAGTTCTTGTGTTTTACACTTTTAGTTGATCAAGTTTTTGTTGCTAATGAGTATAACATAAATTTCAGTACAATAAGATATGGCTCAATATAGGATTAACCAATTCAGGACCTTCTGTAGTACTTCATAACTGGATACAATTTAAGCCTTGAACATTCATATCAGACAAACTAAAACCTGGCTCTAAGTTTCATGAAGTTTGCTATGTCCAGGATTTTTGCCCCTAGCTAAATCTTGAAACTTCAAGGGTTAACTAGCCGTATTCCAATGTTCAGCTGCTCAAGACTCTGAACAAACGAGCCCACAAAGCTTGAGGAACAAATACATACTTATCACTTCTAATTTTGGCCAATATAACAAACTAGCTTTAACTTTAAGTAATAAGATCAATATACAGAAAACAGTTGTTACCTAAATATGTGAGATAGCACAAATGTTTCAAGTATCTTCCGCCCAAGCTCAGTTAGGCGTCTTTCTTCGCGTTCCATAGAGATTTTGTTAACCTCGCCAGAACTACCATCCTATGAAGATGGGCATAGTTACAAAATGATTAGGTGCGACAGTTATTTCACTGGTACAATAGACTACAGTTTCAAATTTGAGCATTACAGATATTACAATATCATATAATAAATACAAGCTCACCAGTACCTGCTGTACCGAGCTAGTTCAAACAACATCATAAGTCCACCCCAAACCAACATATCATTCAGTGAACATATACTAGGCAGTTCAAACAAGAACCTACAACCTCTCTTTCAACAACGGAAGAAACTGGACGAGCTGCAGTAAGGTAGGTATTGTGCATATCACAAAAGGAGGTGCAGAAAGTACGCTACTTGAACGACATATTGCAAATCCAGTAGAAGAACTTCATAAATTAGATTAACAAACTGGAAAAAAAATGTTGCAATATATCAAACCTCATTAATCATACCTTCATGCGGCTCTGGGAACATTTGTCATCCTTTGGAGATACTGGTTGACAAGGCAAGGGTTCCAAGGCTGCTCTCTCAAGTAAAGTTATAACATCACCAGCCAAAACAAATATGTCCATATCAACACTGACCATGGGTGCAGGTAGTTCATCCAATTCTGCTATTTTTGTTCTCCCTTTCTTGCCCTTGCTCTGGTATTCAAGTGCCTTCAGACCCGTATACAAAGAATCCATCACTAATGTTGAAGTAACCTCTTTCTCTACAAAGAAATGCTTCACCAGTACTTTAAGTATGGTATCGGTCTTCTCTCTGGACATACGGTGCCTGGTTCTTGGGTCAATTGCTGACCAGAATGCACGAAAACTGAAAGGCCAACAAAGATTTCAATCTGTAAATAATATGAACAAACAGGCAACATTGACTTGTTGTGATGTATAGAAAAGATAATGGCGTCACCTGGACCATCTAATTTTGTCCTCAATGAGCTTGGTAAGTTTATTTCTTCGTTCCTCAATAAAGCGTCGGTAAATTTGTTCTATATTGGTCGTATAGACACGGAGCAATTCTCTTCGGTAAGGACGATCAAGGCAACGAAATGGTCTGTCCACTTTCTCCCTTGAATATGAAAATAGAGCAGTCTGATGTTACATGATAGTTCGCAGTTGATTCTACATATATAAACTATAAAGAGAAAACAGCTGGAGCTATCTACTATATAAAGTAGCTGAGCATAAACCACCTGGTCTGCATGAGTTACTAAAGATTGACCAAAAGAATAAGACAATGAAACTACATGCATTGCACTCCCGCCATGGGAATAGCCGAGTACGAATTATAGGAAGAAACAATATATTCAGAAAAATTGGCATTTTCATCAATGTTGTTCTTGCAAAGACATGCTCAGATGAACAGATCGAATAGTTCCTTTTTGAGACATGAATTAGAGGCACAATGATGAAAAAATTAGCTATCAATCATGAGCATAGACAGATCAACTACCTGATAACTTGAACTTGAGCAATTATTTCAAGAACATCGTCCACGAGAAAACCATCTTGAATCTTTGACAACTCCATAAACTTTTTCCATCCCCAATCATGCTCCTTCTTCCAGAACCTATGCAAAGTGTCTACAAAAATTACTTCATTAATGCCTGAACAAGGTGAAAAGATAGGTAGATAGATATACTGTAGCTTCCTATGAAGAGAACAAACCAAGTTCAGCTCACCTGAGTATTTAATTTTCTTAGGATCCATATTGCCTACAGCTATAGTGAACTGTGCAAAATGGCTCCATCCTGAAATTTTCATACTGGAGTCAGATAAGTAATTTCCAATGTGTGCAAGATAGCTGCAAACATGGCAATATCAAACCTGGGAGGAGTTTGTCATGATTAGCAACACAAAGAAACAATGACAAGTGATTGGAGACATCACATCCTTGAGGGTATACAAGTATGTACCTGTGAAATAACAATTGGAAACAAGGGAATCAGTATCTGTGCATACAGACAAGAACAAATATACACCAGAAAAATGAGTCATGAAGCTTTCAGATTTGTCCATTTAGCCCTCAGCGAAGCTACAACATTAAGCCCTCAGCGAAGCTAAAAAATTTTCTTAAGGTAAGAATGAAAAAATTGGTGTCCAAAAAGAGACAAAAATGGTATCGTATACCAAGACGCACTGCGTCAACGGTAACAGAATGATCAAAACAGACATATCAGGACCGTGAACTTCCAGTCCTTATCCTCCCTCCCTGCTCCCACCCACGTGAAATAAATACTCTAGTACAAAATGTAAACCAAACATGTCAGAACATGGCACATATGAGAAAAGGATTGTGTGGCACTCTCCAATCTCCAGCTTATTCAGATCATGCACTTCTTGGGAAAGGGTCAATACATCAGCAAAACATGCAGAGGTAGGCTTTATAATCATAAATGACTGGGGTGCACAGAATGACAGAAAGGAAAACACAGCAAGACAAAATTGCCCCATATTACGTTTTATAAATACCAACACGAGAAAAATCAAACAAATGGCAAACTACAGGAAAGCAAGTTAATGTATGCATCATTACTGCCATGCAGGAAGCAAACTCTTGAATTATATGTCCCCACATGAGGCAAAAAGAAAATGCACAAGGTAAACCACAAAACACAGGCGTCCATGCAGACTGGGCTATCGAACAGAGTCAAAGCATGCAGACTAAGACCATTTCACCATAACATGTAGAACAAACGACAGACTTTACCCCCCTCAGTTCCCAGGTAACATTTGAAAATAGATCATTTACTAAGATCATTGGTCAAGTTGTTGAACAAGGTTGCCAAAAGGCACTTTACCATTTGTAACCACCAGCCTCAAACGGCTCACTTTTCATCTCTCTCTTCTTCTCCTTGGAAAAATTCTCAATCCTCCAAGTATGCCGACCGTATAATTCTGAAGGTTTGGGGCCTGCTATCAGAGTTGAGTGAAATGAGATTAAACACACAAAAAACAAATACAGCTTCCAAATCTCAGAGGAAGTTATCCTTAAAGGAAGTTCAATCCATAGCATGATAAGACTAGCATCACGGTAAGGAAATAGATCTATCCATATAATGAAAGCAAATGTTCACACAAACAAATTTAATTTGGGCAAGTATCAGCATGCAAATTAAATACTCCCTCCGTCGGGAATTACTTATCACGGAAATGAATAAAAATGGATGTATCTATCACTAAAATACGTCTAGATACATTCATTTCTCCGACAAGTAATTCCGGACGGAGGGAGTATTTAAAAGATTGTTCTAATTTTAGAATAGAAAAGATTGCATCAACGAGACAACTAATGACATTGTGAAGTGGCACAAAAGAGAAGGTAAATGAATTATTTCATTGTAGATAGAGAGAGACAGAAAGTGATCCACAGTTTTCAGCTTGTAGAAGCTATTTAAGATGGCCAGTTTAAGACAGTGTTGAGTGACAAACAATGAGCACCACAAATCATTAAATTGCCTACGCGATATTTAGCTCAATATTAATTGCATGGTATTTTAGAGTGCAATTGACTAGGTGCATATGGATAATCTCAACAAATAAATAAAGGCATGATCACATTTATTTTATTTACAACGGAATACTGGGAAAATAGCTTAATCTTTATATACTACACACCGAGCTCTAATATGCATGCGCTTTGAGTTTAATAATAAATGGTAAATGTCTTGAATCAACTGACATTCTGGTCTAAACATATCATGATTTCTGCCTTTTTCACTGAAGACAGATAGTAAGACAAATTAAACCTCTTGGTATTTATATTTTCTACATTGAGAATCAGATACGACAAGACTATCTAATTGTGAGAACCGTGCCAAATGCTATCTATCATCATGCCCATGCAACGTCTGCATTTCTAGTCATGGCACCACAGCAACCAGCACGAACCAACCTTGGATACCATGGCACTGCAAAATGAACCGATATGTACTGATAAATGGGTCACAAGCTCCACCCTTACAGCTTGACAAGATAATTTGGTGCACATAGGAGGTATAGTGTATCAGCTGCCCAGTTCACGTTGGACTATTCAAACATGCCAATGATTTCAAGTACAAAAGGCATCACAGCAATCCATATACCAAAATAACTTCCACAGCATGTCGTGCCAAAATAATCTACTAATCAAACCACGCAACCATATATGCAAGTCCATTCACGCACCAGGATCATCATCGTCACAATCGGTGTCCCAAAATGGCGGGGACGTTGAAGGGCTTCCGCTCTCGCCCTGGTCGCAGGACCGCCACTCCGACAAGGACTCGCCGGACAGGCTGCGATCGTCATCCCTCATCCCAGCCGTGCTCGCAGAAGAATCATCGGTTGCTGAGGCACCAGCCATCAGCAAACCCTCCAGCTACTTCGGACAACCTTATCCGCGGCTGCATGCATAAACGACAACGGAATTATTAATTTTGAGCTGAATCCAGCAGACCATAATGCTAGCAAAACCAGTGCTCTTATCCAACAAGACCGCCACGGCGGCATCAACTCTACCAAGTCCAGACAAAACCGTTATCAGACCGGCGCAAAACCCACCGGAGGTATCAATCAAGTCTACTAATACCTCCCAACAAAGCCGTTATCAGACCGGCGCAAAACCCACCTGCGGTATCAAGTCCGATAACTCCCGACAGAACCGTTATCAGGGCATCACGAAAACCCCGTAAACAAGCCTATCACAGTCCAGAGAGCACAGAACCTTCCAATACTGGAAGGTTGTCGCCGAATTCGGCAATCTGATGACCCCTACTCGGCTGAAGACAGCCTTCCATCCATGAACTCCCCGCCCTAGCTAGCTCTATCATCTAACCGCTACTCTGGCCCGCCCAACTGGACAAGGGGATCTACCCAGCGCCCATTTCGCGAGCCCGGCTCGCGGAAACGCGGCATCCCGAGCTGACAGCGCCTCCCGGGGGGGCGAACAGCCAGCTCGCCGTCGGATCAGCCGGGGCCCCGACGAGGCCGAGCCGGCACGCGACCGCCCGAACCATAGCCCCCCAACCCCAGGAGACGCGCCACCGCCCGCGCCCCGCCCCCGTGGGCGGGCGCGGGCCCTGATCTAACTACGACGGGCCGGGAGCCGCGGGGGTTCGTACCTGCCGCGGCCGCCGCGCGAGGCAGGAGCGGTCCTGCGGCGGCGTGGGGCGAGGAGTGTGCTGGGCTGTGCTGCGGCGCGTCGCGGCGGGGCGGAGCTGCGGAGGGGGGGCTCGAGAGGGGTGAGGGGAATACGGTCTTGGATTGGGGAATTGCGATGCGTAACAGCGAGACGGGAGGAAGGAGGGAATGGAATGGAAGGGGAGAAAAAAAAATCGAGGGGAGAGGGTGGTGAGGTGTGTGACCTTTGGCACGGTCTGATTCCCCTTTCGTCCACTCCTTCGCTCACTTCAGCCGCGATGCGATGCGATGCGCGTTGGGCGGCGAGCGGGGGGAATGGCCAACCGAAAAGGGGAGGATGACCGACGGGATGGTTTGGGGAGGTGGGGTGGGGTGGGGTTTTCTTTCCGTGCGCGCGAGCGAGCGAGCGAGCTCGCTTTGTGGACCTGCGCGTGGTCGGTCGGCCCGGTGAGGTCACGCGGTGCACGGTCCGGATCGGGTGTGAGCCGTGCTCGTTCTGTTGAGCCGTGCTCTCTCTCGTTCTGTTTATTTACACGCATGCGTTTGCGCCTTTGCGGTGCTTTGGTGAATCTCCTGTGTCCACTTGATGCGCCTTCGACGTTTCTTTCGAGCGAAGATGTATGACGACTGGTTGCTCTGTGCCATCTTCTCTTCTTGATAAGTGTCGAGTAAGGTCGCTTCTTGGAGCAATGACACTCTCAGCCATCAGAACGCGTCGCGGATGGTCAGGGTCACCCGTGAGAGCTCCGCGGTAGCACCCCGGGATATCGTCCTCGGTCAGAGGCATCTTCGCCTTTTCAAGCAAACCTCATCACCGTCCCTCGAATTTGTAGCCTCCCTTTCGCAGTAGTGTTCACCTCTCCTTCCCCCTCATGACGCCGCCACCACTCCTCCATGACAGGGAGAGATGATCCTACCCAAGCTCCGACGTGGACGACGCGAAGATGGCGAGAAATGGGCGCACTTGTGCCGGCACTCCTCCACCGTTCTTCTCTACAGCCAAAGGAAAACAACGAGCCACCACACTAGATGTGACCGCTCTCTGGCAAGGCGAAGAATGTGATCCATCACATCGGAGGGGGGGGGGGGCAATCATCGCCGTTGTTATGAATGCAAACCTGTAGGTTCGCCTTTCACCCCATCTTAAGAATCTCAAACCCTATATCCTCTCCCCTTCCCCCTCCCAGGCATGGAGAGAGTGCCATGAGTAGAGGAGAAAGAGACCACTTCTTTCTTCATAGTTTGGTCGGGTACATACATAACCAAACCATGCTCAAGTAGAGAATGAGATGACCAAAGCATACATAATAATAAAGGATTCAATATTAATCAATGATTTAAAAAGTAGCTCCATGGTTGTATTACTACTATAAAGAAAGTTAGAGTACTCACCTCCTGGCGGCATACGCACGTGTGCTCCGCAGGCGCCTCGCCCCGTTGTCTGTCTAATGTCCTTCCCACCATTCGGTCGGGTCCGGCGCTCCTCACCGAGTTGGCGGCCTCGGAGGTGAAGGAAATATGCCCTAGAGGCAATAATAAAGTTGTTATTTATATTTTCTTATAGCATGATAAAAGTTTATTATTCATGTTAGAATTGTATTAACCGGAAATTTAGTACATGTGTGAATACATAGACAAAACATAGTGTCCCTAGTATGCCTCTACTTGACTAGCTCGTTAATCAAAGATGGTTAAGTTTCCTAACCATAGACATGAGTTGTCACTTGATAAACGGGATCACATCATTAGAGAATGATGTGATGGGACAAGACCCATCCGGTAGCTTAGCATTATGATCATTACAGTTTTATTGCTAATGCTTTCTTCATGACTTATACATGTTCCTCAGACTATGAGATTATGCAACTCCCGAATACCGGAGGAACACCTTGTGTGCTATCTGATGACCCACAAGTATAGGGGATCTATCGTAGTCCTTTCGATAAGTAAGAGTGTTGAACCCAACGAGGAGCAGAAGAAAATGACAAGCGGTTTTCAGTAAGGTATTCTCTGCAAGCACTAAGATTATCGGTAACATATAGTTTTGTGATAAGGTAATTCGTAACGGGTGACAAGTAACAAAAGTAACAAGGTGCAGCAAGGTGGCTCGGTCCTTTTTGTAGCAAAGGACAAGCCTGGACAAACTCTTATATAAAGCAAAGCGCTTCCGAGGACACATGGAAATTATCGTCAAGCTAGTTTTCATCATGCTCATATGATTCGCGTTCATTACTTTGATAATTTGATATGTGGGTGGACCAGTGCTTGGGTACTGCCCTTCCTTGGACAAGCATCCCACTTATGATTAACCCCTCTCGCAAGCATCCACAACTATGAAAGAGAATTAAGGTAAACCTAACCATAGCATGAAACATTTGGATCCAAATCAGCCCCTTACGAAGCAACGCATAAACTATGGTTTAAGCTTCTGTCACTCTAGCAACCCATAATCTACTTATTACTTCCCAATGCCTTCCCCTAGGCCCAAACAATGGTGAAGTGCCATGTAGTCGACGTTCACATAACACCACTAGAGGAAAGACAACATACATCTCATCAAAATATCGAACGAATACCAAATTCACATGACTAACAAGACTTATCTCATGTCCTCAGGAACAAACGTAACTACTCACAAATCATATTCATGCTCATAATCAGAGGGGTATTAATATGCATAAAGGATCTGAACATATGATCTTCCACCGAATAAACCAACTAGCATCAACTACAAGGAGTAATCAACACTACTAGCAACCCACAGGTACCAATCTGAGGTTTTGAGATAAAGATCGGATACAAGAGATGAACTAGGGTTTGAGGGGAGATGGTGCTGGTGAAGATGTTGATGGAGATTGTGTTGGAAATATGCCCTAGAGGCAATAATAAAATGGTTATTATTGTATTTCCTTGTTCATGATAATTGTCTATTGTTCATCATATAATTGTATTAACTAGAAACCGTAATACATGTGTGAATACATAGACCACAACATGTCCCTAGTGAGCATCTAGTTGACTAGCTCGTTGATCAATAGATGGTTATGGTTTCCTGACCATGGACATTGGATGTCATTAATAACGGGATCACATCATTAGGAGAATGATGTGATGGACAAGACCCAATCCTAAGCATAGCACAAGATCGTGTAGTTCGTTTGCTAAGAGCTTTTCTAATGTCAAATATCATTTCCTTAGACCATGAGATTGTGCAACTCCCGGATACCGTAGGAATGCTTTGGGTGTACCAAACGTCACAACGTAACCGGATGGCTATAAAGGTACACTACATGTATCTCCAAAAGTGTCTGTTGGGTTGGCACGAATCGAGACTGGGATTTGTCACTTCGTATGACGGAGAGGTATCTCTGGTCCCACTCGGTAATGCATCATCATAATGAGCTGAATGTGACCAATGAGTTAGTCACGGGATCATGCGTTATGGAATAAGTAAAGAGACTTGCTCGTAACAAGATTAAACGGGGTATTGGGATACCGATGATTGAATCTCGGGCAAGTAACATGTCGATTGACAAAGGGAATTGTATACGGGATTGATTGAATCCCCGACACCGTGGTTCATCCGATGAGATCATCGTGTAACATGTGGGAGCCAACATGGGTATCCAGATCCCGCTGCTTGTTATTTTCCAAAGAGATGTCTCGGTCATGTCTGCATGATTCCCGAACCCGTAGGGTCTACACACTTAAGGTTCGGTGATGCTAGAGTTGTTATGGGAATTAGTATGTGGTTACCGAATGTTGTTCGGAGTCCTGGATGAGATCCCGGACTTCATGAGGAGTGCCTAAATGGTCCGTAGGTGAAGATTTATATATGGGAAGTCCAGTTTCAGTCACCGGAATGGTTTCGGGGGTTATCAGTATTGTACCGGGACCATCAAAAGGTGTCCGGAGGTCCACCGGGTGGGGCCACCTGTCCCGGGGGCTTAATGGGCTGAACATGGGAGGGAACCAGCCCCTAGTGGGCTGGTGCGCCCCCCAAGGGCCCAAGGCGCCTAGGGTTTGGAAACCCTAGGGGAGGGGGACGCCTCCACCTTGCTTAGGGTGCAAGTCTCCCCCTCCTGGCCGCCCCCCCTCTAGATGGGATCTAGAGGGGCCGGCCCCTTCTCCCCTTCACCATATAAATAGAGGGGGGTGGGAGGGCTGCTATACCTTTTCCCCTGGCGCAGCCCCTCCCTCCTCCAACTCTTTCCCCTCCTCCGTAGTGCTTGGCGAAGCCTTGCTGGAGAACCACGAGCTCCACCACCACCACGCCATCGTGTTGTCGGAGTTCTCCCTCAACTTCTCCTCTCCCCTTGCTGGATCAAGAAGGAGGAGACGTCCCTGGGCTGTACGTGTGTTGAACGCGGAGGCGCCGTCCTTCGGTGCTAGATTGGATCTTCCACGATTTGAATCGCCGCAAGTACGACTCCATCAACCGTGTTCTTGTAACGCTTCCGCTTAGCGATCTTCGAGGGTATGAAGATGCACTCCCTCTCTTTCTCTCTCATTGCTAGTATCTCCTAGATTGATCTTGGTGAGACGTAGGAAAATTTTGAATTATTACTACGTTCCCCAACAGCGGTATCAGAGCTAGGTCTATGCATAGATTCTATGCACGAGTAGAACACAAGTAGTTGTGGGCGTTGGTTTGTTCAATTTGCTTACCGTTACTAGTCCTATCTTGATTCGGGGACATTGTGGGATGAAGCGGCCCATACCGACCTTACACGTACGCTTACGTGAGACAGGTTCCACCGACTGACATGCACTTGATGCATAAGGTGGCTAGCGGGTGTCTGTCTCTCCCACCTTAGTCGGATCGAATTCGATGAAAAGGGTCCTTATGAAGGGTAAATGGCAACTGACATATCACCGTTATGGCTTTTGCGTAGGTAAGAAACGTTCTTGCTAGAAACCCATAGCAGCCACGTAAAACATGCAACAACAATTAGAGGACGTCTAACTTGTTTTTGCAGGGTATGCTATGTGATATGATATGGCCAAAAGAATGTGATGAATGATATATGTGATGTATGAGATTGATCATGTTCTTGTAATAGGAATCACGACTTGCATGTCGATGAGTATGACAACCGGCGGGAGCCATAGGAGTTGTCTTAATTTATTGTATGACCTGCATGTCAATGAAAAACACCATGTAATTACTTTACTTTATTGCTAACCGTTAGCCATAGTAGTAGAAGTAATAGTTGGCGAGACAACTTCATGGATACACGATGATGGAGATCATGGTGTCATGCTGGTGATGAAGGTGATCATGCCACGCTTCAAAGATGGAGATCAAAGGCGCAAGATGATAATGGCCATATCATGTCACTTTATGATTTGCATGTGATGTTTGTCATGTTTACATCTTATTTGCTTAGAACGACGGTAGCATAAATAAGATAATCCCTCACTAAAATTTCAAGAAAGTGTTCCCCCTAACTGTGCACCGTTGCGAAAGTTCGTTGCTTTGAAGCACCACGTGATGATCGGGTGTGATAGATTCTAACATTCGCATACAACGGGTGTAAGCCAGATTTACACATGCAAAACACTTAGGTTGACTTGATGAGTCTAGCATGTACAGTCATGGCCTTGGAACACAAGAGACCGAAAGGTCGAATATGAGCCGTATAGTAGATACGATCAACATGAAGATGTTCAATGATGGTGACTAGTCCGTCTCACGTGATGATCGGACACGGCCTAGTTGACTCGAATCATGTATCACTTAGATGACTAGAGGGATGTCTATCTGAGTGGGAGTTCATTAGATGAACTTAATTATCATGAACATAGTCAAAAGGACTTTGCAAATTATGTCGTAGCTTGTGCTTTAGTTCTATTGTTTTAGATATGTTCCTAGAGAAAATTTAGTTGAAAGTTGATAGTAGCAATTATGCGGACTGGGTCCGTAAACTGAGGATTGTCCTCATTGCTGCACAGAAGGATTATGTCCATAATGCACCGCTCGGTGTGTTGAACCTCGAACGTCATCTATGCATGTTGCGAACATCTGACATACACGTTTTGATGACTACATGATAGTTTGTTGTGTAATGCTAAAAGGTTTAGAATTTGAGGCACCGAAGACGGTTTTTTGAAACATCGCGGAACATATGAGATGTTCCAAGGGCTGAAATTGGGATTTCAGGCTCGTGCCCACATCAAGAGGTATGAGACCTCCGACAAGTTTCTTAGCCTACAAACTAAGGGAGAAAAGCTCAATCGTTGAGCATGTGCTCAGATTGTCTGAGTACTACAATCACTTGAACCGAGTGGGAGTTAATCTTCCAGATGAGATAGTGATGTTTCTCCAAAGTTATTGTCACCAAGCTACTAGAGCTTCGTGATGAACTATAACATATCAGGGATAGATATGATGATCCTTGAGCTATTCGCGATGTTTGACACTGCAAAAGTAGACATCAAATAGGAGCATCAATTGTTGATGGTTAGTAAAACCACTAGTTTCAAGAAGGGCAAGGGCAAGAAGGGATACTTCATGAAACGACAAATCAGCTGCTGCTCTAGTGAAGAAACCCAAGGTTGAACCCAAACCCGAGACTAAGTGCTTCTGTAATGAGGGGAACGGTCACTGAAGCAGAACTACCCTAAATACTTGGTAGATGAGAAGGCTGGCAAGGTCAACAGAAGTACATTGGATATACATTATATTAATGTGTACTTTACTAGTACTCCTAGTAGCACCAGAGTAATAGATACCGGTTCGGTTGCTAAGTGTTGGTAACTCGAAATAAAAGGCTACAGAATAAATGGAGACTAGCTAAAGGCAAGGTGACGATATGTGTTGGAAGTATTTCCAAGGTTGATGTTATCAAACATCGCACGCTCCCTCTACCATCGGGATTGGTCTTAAACCTAAATAATTATTATTTGGTGTTTGCGTTGAGCATAGACAAGATTGTATTATGTTTATCGCAATGCGGTTATTCATTTAAGGAGAATAACGGTTACTTTGTTTATTTGAATAATACCTTCAATGGTCTTGCACCTAAATGAATGGTTTATTGAATCTCGATCATAGTGATACACATGTTCATGCCAAAAGATATAAGATAGTAATGATAGTACCACCTACTTATGGCACTGCCATTTGAGTCATATTGGTATAAAACGCATGAAGAAGCTCCATGTTGATGGATCTTTGGACTCACTCGTTTTTGAAAAGTTTGAGACATGTGAACCATGTCTATTGGTATGTACGCATGAAGAAACTCCATGCAGATGGATCATTTGGACTCACTTGATTTTGAATCACTTGAGACATGCAAAATCATACCACATGGGCAAGATGACTGAAAAGCCTCGTTTTCAGTAAGATGGAACAAAAAGCAATTTGTTGGAATTAATACATTTTGATGTGTGAAGTCCAATGAGTGTTGAGGCACGCAGTGGATATCGTTATGTTCTTACTTCACAAATGATTTGAGTAGATGCTGAGTATATTTACTTGATGAAACACAAGTCTGAATTATTGAAAGGTTCAAGTAATTTCAGAGTGAAGTTGAAGATTGTCGTCACAAGAGGATAAAATGTCTATGATATGATCATAGAGATGAATATCTGAGTTGCGAGTTTGGTACACAATTAAGACATTGTGGAAATTGTTTCACAACTAATACCGCCTCGAACACCATCGTGTGATGGTGTGTCCGAACATCATAGATGCACCCTATATGATATGGGGCATACCATGATATCAAATTACCACTATCGTTCATGGGTTAGGCATTAGAGACAACCACATTCACTTTAAATAGAGCACCACATAATTCCGTTGAGATGACACCGTATGAACTATGGTTTAGAGAAACCGAAACTGTCATTTCTTAAAAGTTTTGGGCTGATACATCTCCAACGTATCTATAATTTTTGATTGTTCCATGCTATTATATTACCTATTTTGGATGTTTATGGGCTTTACTTTAAACTTTTATATCATTTCTGGGACTAACCTACTAACCGGAGGCCCAGCCCGAATTGCTGTTTTTTTTTGCCTATTTCAGTGTTTCGAAGAAAAGGAATATCAAACGGAGTCCAAACGCGATGAAACCTGTGGGAGCGATCTTTTTGGAACAAACGCAAACCAAGGGACTTGGAGTGGACGTCACGCAATGAGCGAGGCGGTCATGAGGGTGCCCGGCACGCCCTGTAAGGGTGGGTGCGCCCCCACCCTCGTGGGTCCCTCGAGCGTCCATCGACCTACTTCTTCCTCCTATATATATCTACGTACCCCGAAACCATCGAGGAGCACCACAAAACCCTAATTCCACCGCCGCAACCTTCTATATTCGTGAGATCCCATCTTGGAGCCTTCGTCGGCACTCTGCCGGAGGGGGAATCGACCATGGAGGGCCTCTCCATCACCACCAAGGCCTCTCCGATGAGTTGTGAGTAGTTTACCACAGACCTTTGGGTCCATAGTTATTTGCTAGATGGCTTCTTCTCTCTCTTTGATTCTCAATACAAAGTTCTCCTTCCTCTTCTTGGAGATCTATTCGATGTAACACTATTTTGCGGTGTGTTTGTCGAGATCCGATGAATTGTGGGTTTATGATCAAGTTTATCTATGAGAAATATTTGAATCTCCTCTGAATTTTTTTTATGTATGATTGGTTATCTTTGCAAGTCTCTTCGAATTATCAGTTTGGTTTGGCCTACTAGATTGATATTTCTTGCCATGGGAGAAGTGCTTAGCTTTGGGTTCAATCTTGCGGTGTCCTTTCCCAATGACAGCAGGGGCAGCAAGGGACATATTGTATTGTTGCCATCGAGGATAAAAAGATGGGGTTTATATCATATTGCATGAGTTTATCTCTCTACATCATGTCATCTTGCTTAATGCGTTACTCTATTCTTATGAACTTAATACTCTATATGCAGGCAGGAGTCGGTCGATGTGTGGAGTAATAGTAGTAGATGCAGAATCGTTTCGATCTACTTGTTACAGACATGATGCCTATATACATGATCATGCCTAGATATTCTCATAACTATGCACTTTTCTATCAATTGCTCGATAGTAATTTGTTCACCCACCATAATAATTATGCTATCTTGAGAGAAGCCACTAGTGAAACCTATGGCCCCCAGGTCTATCTTTTATCATAGAAGTTTTCCATCTACTTTTATTTGCATCTTTTACTTTCCAATCTATATCATAAAAATACCAAAAATATTTATCTTATCATATTATCTCTATTAGATCTCACTTTCGCAAGTTTCCATGAAGGGATTGACAACCCCTTTATCGCGTTGGTTGCGAGGTTCTTGTTTGTTTGTGTAGGTGCGTGGGACTTTTGAGGAGCCTCCTACTGGATTGATACCTTGGTTTTCAAAACTGAGGGAAATACTTACGCTACTTTGCTGCATCACCCTTTCCTCTTCAAGGGAAAAACCAACGCATGCTCAAGAGGTAGCAAGAAGGATTTTTGGCACCGTTGCCGGGGAGGTCTTCGCTCAAGTCAAGACATACCAAGTACCCATCACAAACTCATCTCCCTCGCATTACATTATTTGTCATTTGCCTCTCGTTTTCCTCTCCCCCACTTCACCCTTGCTGTTTTGTTCGCCCTCTCTTTCCCGTTCTCCTCTCTCTCTCGCTTGCCTTTTTTGTGTGCTCGTGTGTCAATTGCGTATCCCGTTATCATGGCTATTCCTCCTATCATCATTAATACTCCCGATCATGAAGTTCTTAATTTTAAACAAAGGGAGGGAGAAAATCTAAAAGATGCTTGGCATAGAATTTGTAATGCTTAAAATAGATCTACTAGGAAGCAATCTACTTCCGTTCTTCTTCGCAATTTTTATGTAGGCATTACTCCTTGGAATAGATACATTCTTGATACCATTACCGGTGAATTTTTTTTGGGTAGCCATACTTTTGATGCTTATAATGCCATGACAGATTTGTTCGGTCTACCGCCTCTTTTGGTTAACGGAACAGTTTTAACTTTAGAACACGTGATGCAAAGGCTTGAAATTATTGAAACTAAAGTTGCTACTGTGGAGTTGATTGAAAATTTGGATAAGAAGATTCACAACCAAATTACTCAATATGGATCTAAGGTTGGAGTTACTTTGAAAAGTTTTAAAGAGAAGGAATCTATAGTTAATGAAAGGATAGATCAAGATTCCACAAGAATCGGTGAACTTGAGGATATTATTACTAATTTAGGGTCTGCCTTCTCATCCATGAAAAATACTCCAACTCCTACAAAAATTTCTGAATTAATGTATGTTCCCAAAAATAAGGGTGAATCTTCTAGTAAGGAAAATGCGGATCTCAAATCAATAAGCATTCATTCCAATCTCTTTGCTTTTATTAAGGAACCTTTTGCTACAAACGATTATCTTGATTTTTTGCCTAAGAGTTTAATCATTACTAAAAAGAAAGAAACTCCTATGGGTTATAAGTGCTCTATTGAAGAATTGAATGTCAAAGATGACAATACCTAGATCTATTCTCGCTTTTATGCCTAGCTAGGGGCGTTAAACGATAGCGCTTGTTGGGAGGCAACCCGATTTTATTTTTGTTCCTTGCTTTTTGCTTCTGTTTAGTAATAAATAAATAATCTAGCCTCTGGTTAGATGTGTCTTTATGTTTTAGTTAGTGTTTGTGCCAAGTAGAACCTATAGGATAACCTTCGGTGATAGTTAATTTGATTCTGCTGAAAAACAGAAACTTTGCATGCACGATAAAAAAATCAATAAATCACAGAAACGTGATTTTGCATTGATTATTTTTTCTGTAGATCAATAGAGAAATTTCCTATGACGTCCTATTTTTTTTAGGATTTTTGGAGTTCCAGAAGTATTCGAAAGTTACAGATTGCTACACACAGTTCTGTTTTTGACAGATTCTGTTTTTCGTGTGTTGTTTGCTTATTTTGATGCATCTATGGCTAGTATCGGGGGGTATGAACCATAGATAAGTTGGAATAAAGTAGGTTTAACACCAATATAAAAAAATAATGAGTTCATTATAGTACCTTATGTGGTGGTTTTTCTTTCTTGCACTAACGGAGCTTATGAGATTTCCTGTTGAGTTTTGTGTTGTGAAGTTTTCAAGTTTTGGGTAAATATTTGATGGACTATGGAATAAGGAGTGGCAAGAACCTAAGCTTGGTGATGCCCATGGCACCCCAAGATATTCAAGGATGACCAAGAGCCTAATCTTGGGGATGCCCCGGAAGGCATGCCCTCTTTTGTCTTCGTCTATCGGTAACTTTACTTGGAGCTATATTTTTATTCGCCACATGATATGTGTTTTGCTTGGAGCATCTTGTATGATATGAGTCTTTGCTTTTTATATTACCACAATCATACTTGCTGTACACACCTTTTGGGATAAACCCACATGTTTTGGAATTTACTAGAATACTCTATGTGCTTCACTTATATCTTTTGAGCTAGATAATTTTTGCTCTAGTGCTTCACTTGTATCTTTTAGAGCACGGCGGTGGCTTAATTTTGTAGAAATTGTTGATCTCTTATACTTCACTTATATTATTTTGAGAGTCTTTTAGGACAGCATGGTATTTGCTATGGTTATAAAATTGGTCCTAGAATGATGAGCATTCAAGTTGGGTATAATAAAAACTATCATAGAAAGTGAATTGGATGCTATGATCAATTTGATGCTTGATAATTGTTTTGAGATATGAGGATGGTGATATTAGAGTCATGCTAGTTGGATAATTATGAATTTAAGGAATACTTGTGTTGAAGTTTGTGATTCCGTAGCATGCATGTATGGTGAACCGTTTTGTGATGAAGTTGGAGCATGATTTATTTATTGATTGTCTTCCTTATGAGTGGCGGTCGGGGACGAGCGATGGTATTTTCATACCAATCTATCCCCTAGGAGCATGCGCATAGTGCTTGGTTTTTGATTACTTGTATATTTTTGCAATAAGTATATGAGTTCTTTATGACTAATGTTGAGTCCATGGATTATACGCTCTCTCTCCCTTCCACCATTGCTAGCCTTTCTTGTGCCGCACAACTTTCACGGTACCATACACACACCATATACCTTCCTCAAAAAAGCCACCATACCTACCTATTATGGCATTTCCATAGTCATTCCGAGATATATTGCCATGCAACTTTCCACCATTCCGTTTATCATGACACGCATCATCATTGTCATATTGCTCTTGCATAATCATGTAGTTGACATCGTATTTGTGGCAAGGCCACCCTCATGATTTTCATACATGTCACTCTTGGTTCATTGCATATCCCGGTACACCACCGGAGGCATTCATATAGAGTCATATTTTGTTCTAAGTATCGAGTTGTAATCTTGAGTTGCAAGTAAATAAAAGTGTGATGATCTTCATTATTAGAGCATTGTCCCAAGTGAGGAAAGAATGATGGAAACTATGATTTCCCCACAAGTCGGGATGAGACTTTGGACTTTACAAAAAAAGAGAAAGGCCATATAAAAAAAAGAGAAATGCCAAATAAAAAAAGAGAGAAGGGACAATGCTACTGTCCTTTTACCACACTTGTGCTTCAAAGTAGCACCATGATCTTCATAATAGAGAGTCTACTATGTTGTTATTTTCATATACTAGTGGGAATTCTTCATTATAGAACTTGGATTGTATATTCCAATGATGGGCTTCCTCAAAACGCCCTAGGTCTTCGTGAGCAAGCAAGTTGGATGCACACCCACTTAGTTTCTTTTATTGAGCTTTCATACATTTATAGCTCTAGTGCATCCGTTGCATGGAAATCCCTACTCACTCACATTGATATCTATTAATGGGCTTCTTCATAGCTCGTTGATACGCCTAGTCGATGTGAGACTATCTTCCTCTTTTTTGTCTTCTCCACAACCACCATTCTATTCCACATATAGTGCTATGTCCATGGCTCACGCTCATGTATTGCGTGAAAGTTGTAAAAGTTTTAGAATACTAAAGTATGGAACAATTGCTTGGCTTGTCATCGGGGTTGTGCATGATTAAATACTTTGTATGATGAAGATAGAGCATAGCCAGACTATATGATATTGTAGGGATAACTTTCTTTAGCCATGATATTTTGAGAAGACATGATTACTTTGTTAGTATGCTTGAAGTATTATTGTTTATCATGTCAATATGAACTTTTATTTTGAATCATTTGGATCTGAAAATTCATGCCACAATAAAGAAAATTACATTGAGAATTATGCTAGGTAGCATTCCACATTAGAAATTCTGTTTTTATCATTTACCTACTCGAGGACGAGCTGGAATTAAGCTTGGGGATGCTTGATACGTCTCCAACGTATCTATAATTTTTGATTGTCCCATGCTATTATATTACCTGTTTTGGATGTTTATGGGCTTTAATTTACACTTTTATATCATTTTTGGGACTAACCTACTAACCGGAGGCCCAGCCCGAATTGCTGTTTTTTTGCCTATTTCAGTGTTTCGAAGAAAAGGAATATGAAACGGAGTCCAAACGCGATGAAACCCTCGGGAGCGATCTTTTTGGAACAAATGCAAACCAGGGGACTTGGAGTGGACGTCATGCAACGAGCGAGGCGGTCAGGAGGGTGCCCGGCGCGCCCTGTAAGGGTGGGCGCGCCCCCCACCCTCGTGGGCCCCTCGAGCGTCCACCGACCTACTTCTTCCTCTTATATATATCTACGTACCTAGAAACCATCCAAAAGCACCATGAAAACCTAATTCCACCGCCAGAACCTTCTGTATCTGCGAGATCCCATCTTGGAGCCTTCGCCGGCGCTCTGCCGTAGGGGGAATTGACCATGGAGGGCCTCTCCATCACCACCAAGGCCTCTCTGATGAGTTGTGAGTAGTTTACCACAGACCTTCGGGTCCATAGTTATTAGCTAGATGGCTTGTTCTCTCTCTTTGATTCTCAATACAAAGTTCTCCTTCCTCTTCTTGGAGATCTATTCGATGTAACTCTTTTTTGCCGTGTGTTTATCGAGATCCGATGAATTGTGGGTCTATGATCAAGTTTATCTATGAGAAATATGTGAATCTCCTCCGAATTCTTTTATGTATGATTGGTTATCTTCGCAAGTCTCTTTGAATTATCAGTTTGGTTTGGCCTACTAGATTGATCTTTCTTGCCATGGGAGAAGTGCTTAGCTTTGGGTTCAATCTTGCGGTGTCCTTTCCCAGTGAAAGCAGGGGCAGCAAGGCACGTAATGTATTGTTGCCATCAAGGATAAAAAGATGGGGTTTATATCATATTGCATGAGTTTATCCCTCTACATCATGTCATCTTGCTTAATGCGTTACTCTGTTCTTATGAACTTAATACTCTAGATGCAGGCAGGAGTCGGTCGATGTGTGGAGTAATAGTAGTAGATGCAGAATCGTTTCGATCTACTTGTTACGGACGTGATGCCTATATACATGATCATGCCTAGATATTCTCATAACTATGCACTTTTCTATCAATTTCCCGACAGTAATTTGTTCACCCACCGTAATAATTATGCTATCTTGAGAGAAGCCACTAGTGAAACCTATGGCCCCCAGGTCTATCTTTTATCATATAAGTTTTCCATCTACTTTTATTTGCATCTTTTACTTTCCAATCTATATCATAAAAATACCAAAAATATTTATCTTATCATATTATCTCTATCAGATCTCACTTTCGCAAGTTTCCGTGAAGGGATTGACAACCCCTTTATCGCGTTGGTTGTGAGGTTCTTGTTTGTTTGTGTAGGTGCATGGGACTTTTGAGGAGCCTCCTACTGGATTGATACCCTGGTTCTCAAAACTGAGGGAAATACTTACGCTACTTTGCTGCATCACCCTTTCCTCTTCAAGGGAAAAACCAACGCGTGCTCAAGAGGTAGCAGGGGCTGCGACGCTTATGTGGAAAAGTTTCAGCCTGATAAGCTCGAACCCAAAGAGGATTAATACATCTTCATAGGACACCCAAAAACAGTTGGGTATACATCCTATCTCAGTTCCAGAAGCAAAGGTGATTGTTTCTAGAAAACGGGTCCTTTCTCGAGGAAAAGTTTCTCTCGAAAGAATTGAGTGGGAGGATGGTGGAGACTTGATGAGGTTACTGAACCATCACTTCAACCAGTGTGTAGCAGGGCACAGGAAGTTGTTCCTGTGGCGCCTACACCAGTTGAAGTGGAAGCTGATGATAGCGATCATGAAACCTTGGATCAATTCACTACCAAACCTCACAGGTCGACAAGGACGCGTACTGCTTCAGAGTGGTACGGTAATCCTGTCTTGGAGGTCATGTTGCTAGACAACAATGAACCTACGAGCTATGGAGAAGCGATGGTGGGCCCGGATTCCGATGAATGGCTCGAGGCCATAAAATCCGAGATAGGATCCATGTATGAAAACAAAGTGTAGACTTTGGAAGAACTACTTAATGGTCGTAAGGCTGTTGGATACATATGGATTTTAAAAGGAAGACAAACAATGATGGTAAGTTTCACCATTAAGAAAGCTCGACTTGTCGCTAAGATGTTTTTCGACAAGTTCAAGGAGTTGACTACGATGAGACTTTCTCACTCATGGCGATGCTAAGAGTCTGTTGGAATTGTATTAGCAATTACTGCATTATTTATGAAATCTTGCAGATAGGATGTCAAAACATTGTTTCCTCAACGAGTTGCTTGAGGAAAGGTTGTATGTGATACAACCAGAAGGTTTTGTCAATCCTAAAAGATGCTAACAAGTATGCAAAGCTCTAGCAATCCTTCCAACGACTGGAGTAAGCATCTCGAAGTTGGAATATACACTTTGATAAGATGATCAAAGATTTTGGGTTTATACAAAGTTATGAGAAACTTGTATTTCCAAAGAAGTGAGTGGGAGCACTATAGAATTTCTGATGAGTATATGTTGTTCACATATTGTTGATCGAAAATGATATACAATTTCTGAAAAGCATATAGGGTTATTTGAAAAGTGTTTTTCAATGGAAAACCTGGATTAAGCTACTTGAACATTGAGCATCAAGATCTATAAGGATAAGATCAAAAACACTTAATAGTAATTTCAAATGAACACATACCGTCATAAGATTTTGAAGGAGTTCAAAATAGATCAGCAAAGAAGGAGTTCTTGGTTGTGTTATAAGGTGTGAGTATTGAGTAAGACTCAAGACTTGACCATGGCAGAAGAGAGAGAAAGGATGAAGGTTGTCCCCTATGCTTTAGACGTAGGCTCTACAGTATGCTATGCTGTGTACCGCACCTGAAGTGTGCCTTGCCATGAGTCAGTCAAGGGGTACAAGAGTGATCCAGGAATGGATCACGGGACAACAGTCAAAGTTATCCTTAGTAACTAGTGGACTAAGGAATTTTCTAGATTATGGAGGTGGTAAAAGAGTTCGTCGTAAAGGGTTACGTCGATGCAACCTTTGACACTAATCCAGATGATTCTTAGTAGTAAACCGGATTCGTATAGTAGAACAGTTATTTGGAATAGCTCCAAATAGCGCGTGGTAGCTGCATCTACAAGATGACATAGAGATTTGTAAAACACGCACGGATCTGAAAGGTTCAGACCCGTTAACTAATAACGTCTCTCACAAGTGAGATATGATCAAACCCCATGGGTGTTGGATTCATTACAATCACATAGTGATGTGAACTAGTTTATTGACTCTAGTGCAAGTGGGATACTGTTGGAAATATGCCCTAGAGGCAATAATAAATGGTTATTATTGCATTTCCTTGTTCATGATAATTGTCTATTGTTCATGCTATAATTGTATTAACTGGAAACCCTAATACATGCGTGAATACATAGACCACAACATGTCCCTAGTGAACCTCTAGTTGACTACTCGTTGATCAATAGATGGTTATGGTTTCCTGACCATTGACATTGGATGTCATTGATAACGGGATCACATCATTAGGAGAATGATGTGATGGACAAGACCCAATCCTAAGCATAGCACAAGATCGTGTAGTTCGTTTGCTAAGAGCTTTTCTAATGTAAAATATCATTTCCTTAGACCATGAGATTGTTCAACTCCCGGATACTGTAGGAATGCTTTGGGTGTACCAAATGTCACAACGTAACTAGGTGGGTATAAAGGTACACTACAGGTATCTCCAAAAGTGTCTGTTGGGTTGGCACGAATCGAGACTGGGATTTGTCACTCCGTATGACGGAGAGGTATCTCAGGGCCCACTCGGTAATTCATCATCACAATGAGCTCAATGTGACTAAGGAGTTAGTCATGGGATCATGCGTTACGGAATGAGTAAATAGGCTTGCTGGTAACGAGATTGAATGAGGTATTGGGATACCGACGATCGAATCTCGGGCAAGTAACATACCGATTGACAAAGGGAATTGTATACGAGATTGATTGAATCCCCGACATCATGGTTCATCCGATGAGATCATCGTGGAACATGTGGCATGTGGGAGCCAACATGGGTATCCAGATCCCGCTGCTGGTTATTGTCCAGAGAGATGTCTCGGTCATGTCTGCATGATTCCCGAACCCGTAGGGTCTACACGCTTAAGGTTCGGTGACACTAGAGTTGTTATGGGAATTAGTATGTGGTTACTGAATGTTGTTAGGAGTCCCCAATGAGATCCCGGACGTCACGAGGAGTTCCGGAATGGTCGGGAGGCGAAGATTTATATATGGCAAGTCCAGTTTCAGTCACCGAAATGGTTTTGGGGGTTATCGGTATTGTACCGGGACCACCGAAAGGTGTCCGGAGGTCCACCGGGTGGGGCCACCTGCCTAGGGGGGCTTAATGGGCTGAACATGGGAGGGAACTAGCCCCCTAGTGGGTTGGTGCGCCCCCCAAGGGCCCAAGGCGCCTAGGGTTTGGAAACCCTAGGGGAGGGGGGCGCCTCCACCTTGCTTGGGGGGCAAGTCTCCCCCTCCTGGCCGCCGCCACCCTCTAGATGGGATCTAGAGGGGCCGACCCCTCTCCCCTTCACCCTATAAATAGAGGGGGGGTGGGAGGGCTGCTGTACCTTTTCCCCTGGCGCAACCCCTCCCTCCTCCAACTCTTCCTCCTCCTCCATAGTGCTTGGCGAAGCCCTGCTGGAGAACCACGAGCTCCACCACCACCACGCTGTCGTGTTGTCGGAGTTCTCCCTCAACTTCTCCTCTCCCCTTGCTGGATCAAGAAGGAGGAGACATCCCCGGGCTGTACATGTGTTGAACGCGGAGGCGCCGTCCGTTTGGCGCTAGATCGGATCTTCCGCGATTTGAATCGCCGTGAGTATGACTCCATCAACTGCGTTCTTGTAACGCTTCCGCTTAGCAATCTTCAAGGGTATGAAGATGCACTCCCTCCCTCTCTCTTGTTGCTAGTATCTCCTAGATTGAACTTGGTGAGACGTAGGAATATTTTGAATTATTACTACGCTCCCCAACAGATTGACCCCCTCTCGATGAGATGATCGATGGTGGTGATGATGATGGCGATGATTTCCCCCTCCCGGAGGGATGTTTTCCCGGCAAAACAGCTCCGCCGGAGCCCTAGATTGGTTCTGCCAAGATTCCGCCTCGAGACGGCGGCGCTTCATCCCGAAAGCTTCCTTCTGATTTTTTTCCAGGGCAAAAGACACCATATAGCAGAAGATGGGCATCGGGGGCCTGCCAGGTGGCCCACGAGGCAGGGGGCGCGCCCAGGGGGGTAGGGCGCGCCCTCCACCCTCGTGGACGGTGGGTGGCCCCCCTCTGGTGCTTTCTTCGCCCAATATTTTTAATATATTTCAAAACTGACTTTCGTGGAGTTTCAGGACTTTTGGAGTTGTGCAGGATAGGTCTCTAATATTTGTTGGAAATATGCCCTAGAGGCAATAATAAAATGATTATTATTATATTTCCTTGTTCATGATAATTTTCTATTATTCATGCTATAATTGTATTAACCAGAAACCGTGATACATGTGTGAATACATAGACCACAACATGTCCCTAGTAAGCCTCTAGTTGACTAGCTCATTGATCAACAGATAGTCATGGTTTTCTGACTATGGACATTGGATGTCATTGATAATGGGATCACATCATTAGGAGAATAATGTGATGGACAAGACCCAATCCTAAGCATAGCACAAGATCGTGTAGTTCGTTTGCTAAAGCTTTTCTAATGTCGAGTATTAGTTCCTTAGACCATGAGATTGTGTAACTCCTGGATACCGTAGGAGTGCTTTGGGTGTACCAAACGTCACAAGGTAACTGTGTGACTATAAAGGTGCACTACAGGTATCTCCGAAAGTGTTTATTGGGTTGGCACGAACCGAGACTGGAATTTGTCACTCCGTATGACGGAGAGGTATCTCTGGGACCACTCGGTAATGCATCATCATAATGAGCTCAATGTGACTAAGTGGTTAGTCACGGGATCATGCATTATGTGACGAGTAAAGTGACTTGCCGGTAACGAGATTGAACGAGGTATTGGGATACCGACGATCGAATCTCGGGCAAGTAACGTACCGATTGACAAATGGAATTGCACACGGGATTACTTGAATCCTCGACATCGTGGTTCATCCGATGAGATCATCTTGGAACATGTGGGAGCCAACATGGGTATCCAGATCTCGCTGTTGGTTATTGACCGGAGAGCTGTCTCGGTCATGTCTACGTGATTCCCGAACCCGTAGGGTCTACACACTTAAGATTCGATGACGCTAAGGTTATTAGGAAGACTTGTATGTGATTACCGAATGTTGTTCGAAGTCCCAGATGAGATCCCGGACGTCACGAGGAGTTCCGGAATGGTCCGGAGGTGAAGATTTATATATGGGAAGTTGTCATACGGTCACCGGAAAAGTTCGGGGGCATACCAGTATTGTACCGGGGCCACCGGAAGGGTTCCGGGGGTCCATCGGGAGGGGCCACCTCTCTCGGAGGGCCTCGTGGGCTGTAGAGGGAAGGGAACCAGCCCTTAGAGGGCTGGGCGCCACCCCCCTTCGGCCCATGCGCCTAGGGTTGGGGGGGGGGGGAAACCCTAAAGGGGGCACCCCCCTTGCTTGGGGGGCAAGTCCCCCCCTTGGCCGTCGCCCCCCTCTAGATCTCGTCTAGAGTGGGCCGGCCCCCTTCCTCCTCCCCTATAAATAGAGGGGCGAGGGGATGGCTGTGGGAACACATCCAAGGCGCAGCCTCTCCCCTCCCCAACACCTCTCCTCCTCCGCAAGAGCTTGGCGAAGCCCTGCCGGAGTACTGCCGTTCCATCACCACCACGCCGTCGTGCTGCTGTTGGAGTCCCTCTTCCTCAGCCTCTCCCTCCTCCTTGTTGTATCAAGGTGCGGGAGACGTCACCGGGCTGCACGTGTGTTGAACAAGGAGGTGCCGTTGTTCGGTGCTAAGATCGGAATCCACCGCGATCTAAATCGCTTCGAGTACGACTCCCTCATCTGCGTTCTTGCAACGCTTCCATCTCACGGTCTTCAAGGGTATGAAGATGCACTCCTCTCTCTCTCTCTGCTAGTTACTCCATAGATTGATCTTGGTGATGCGTAGAAATTTTTTATTTTCTGCAACGTTCTCCGACAGTGGCATCATGAGCTAGGTCTATGCATAGTTTCTATGCACGAGTAGAACACAATTTTGTTGTGGGCGTAGATTTTGTCAATTTACTTGCCACTACTAGTCTTATCTTGTTTCAGCGACATCGTGGGATGAAGCGGCCCAGACCGACCTTACACATACACTTACGTGAGATAGGTTCCGCCGACTGACATGCACTAGTTGCATAAGGTGGCTAACGAGTGTTTGTCTCTCCCACCTTAGTCGGATCGGATTCGATGAAAAGGGTCCTTATGAAGGGTAAATAGAAATTGGCATATCACATTGTGGTTTTGGCGTAGGTAAGAAACGTTCTTGCTAGAACCCTATAGCAGCCACGTAAAAACATGCAACAACAATTAGAGGACGTCTAACTTGTTTTTGCAGCATATGCCTTGTGATGTGATATGGCCAAAAGGATGTGATGAATGAAATATATGTGATGTATGAGATTGATCATGTTCTTGTAATAGGAATCACGACTTGCATGTCGATGAGTATGACAACCGACAAGAGCCATAGGAGTTGTCTTTATTCATTGTATGACCTGTGTGTCACTGAATAATGCCATGTAATTACTTTACTTCTTTGCTAAACCGTTAGCCATAGTAGTAGAAGTAATAGTTGGCGAGACAACTTCATGGATACACAATGATGGAGATCATGGTGTCATGCCGGTGACGATGATGATCATGGCGCCCCGAAGATGGAGATCAAAGGAGCAAAATGATATTGGCCATATCATGTCACTATTTGATTGCATGTGATGTTTATCATGTTTTTGCATCTTATTTGCTTAGAACGACGGTAGTAAATAAGATGATCCCTCATAATAATTTCAAGAAAGTGTTTCCCCTAACTGTGTGCCGTTGCGAAAGTTCGTTGTTTCAAAGCACCATGTGATGATCGGGTGTGATAGATTCTAACATTCACATACAACGGGTGTAAGCCAGATTTACACATGCAAAATACTTAGGTTGACTGGACGAGCCTAGCATGTACAAACATGGCCTCGGAACACAAGAGACCGAAAGGTTGAACATGAGTCGTATAGAAGATACGATCAACACGGAGATGTTCACCGATGATGACTAGTCCGTCTCATGTGATGATCGGACACGGCCTAGTTGACTCGGATCATGTATCACTTAGATGACTAGAGGGATGTCTATATGAGTGGGAGTTCATTAAATAATTTGATTAGATGAACTTAATTATCATGAACTTAGTCTAAAAACTTTTGCAAAATCTCTTGTAGATCAAATGGCCCATGCTCATGTCAACCTCAACTTCAACGCGTTCCTAGAGAAACCAAGCTGAAAGACGATGGTAGCAACTATACGGACTGGGTCCGGAACCTGAGGATCATCCTCATAGCTGCCAAGAAAGCATATGTCCTAGAAGCACCGCTAGGTGAAGCACCCGTCCCAGCGAACCAAGATGTTATGAACGCTTCGCAGTCGTTGTTGATGATTACTCCCTTGTTCAGTGCGGCATGCTTTACATCTTAGAACCGGGGCTCCAAAAGCATTTCGAGCAGCACGGAGCATATGAGATGTTCCAAGAGCTGAAAATGGTTTTCCAAGATCATGCCCGGGTCGAGAGATATGAAGTCTCCGACAAGTTCTACAGTTGTAAGATGGAGGAAAATAGTTCTGTCAGCGAGCACATACTCAAAATGGCTGGGTTGCACAACCGCTTGTCCCAGCTGGACATTAACCTCTCGGATGAGGCGGTCATTGACAGAATCCTTCAGCCGCTCCCACCTAGCTACATGAGCTTTTTGATGAACTGCAATATGCAGGGGATGGTGAAAACTATTGCTGAGGTATTTTCAATGCTGAAGTCAGCAGAGGTAGAAATCAAAAAGGAACATCAAGTGTTGATGGTCAATAAAACTACTGGTTTCAAGAAAGGCAAGGGTAAGAAGAACTTCAAGAAGGACGGCAAGGGAGTTGCCGCGCCCGGTAAGCCAGTTGCCGGGAAGAAGCCAAAACACGGACCCAAACCTGAGACTGAGTGCTTTTATTGCAAGGGGAACGGTCACTGGAAGCAGAACTGCCCCAAGTACTTAGCGGATAAGAAGGCCAGCAACACCAAAGGTATATGTGATATACATGTTATTGATGTGTACCTTACCAGTACCCGTAGTAGCTCCTGGGTATTTGATACCGGTGCGGTTGCTCATATTTGTAACTCAAAACAGGAGCTGCGGAATAAGCGGAGACTGGCGAAGGACGAGGTGACGATGCGCGTCGGGAATGGTTCCAAGGTCGATGTGATCGCCGTCGGCACGCTACCTCTACATTTACCTACGGGATTAGTTTTAAACCTCAATAATTGTTATTTAGTGCCAGCTTTGAGCATGAACATTGTATCTGGATCTCGTTTAATACGAGACAACTACTCATTTAAATCCGAGAATAATGGTTGTTCTATTTATATGAGAGATATGTTTTATGGTCATGCCCCGCTGGTCAATGATTTATTCTTAATGAATCTCGAACGTGATGTTACATATATTCATAGTGTGAATACCAAAAGATGTAAGATTGATAATGACAGTCCCACATATCTGTGGCACTGCCGCCTTGGTCACATTGGTGTCAAACGCATGAAGAAGCTCCATACAGATGGACTTTTGGAGTCTCTTGATTTTGAATCATTTGACACGTGTGAACCATGCCTCATGGGCAAAATGACCAAGACTCCATTCTCCGGAACAATGGAGCGAGCAACCAACTTATTGGAAATCATACATACTGATGTGTGCGGTCCAATGAGCGTTGAGGCTCGCGGAGGCTATCGTTATGTTCTCACTCTCACTGATGACTTAAGTAGATATGGGTATGTCTACTTGATGAAACACAAGTCTGAGACCTTTGAAAAGTTCAAGGAATTTCAGAATGAGGTAGAGAATCAATGTGACAGAAAAATAAAGTTCTTACGATCAGATCATGGGGGAGAATATTTAAGTCATGAGTTTGGTATGCACTTAAGGAAATGTGGAATTGTTTCACAACTCACGCCGCCTGGAACACCTCATCGTAACGGTGTGTCCGAACGTCGTAATCACACTCTATTGGATATGGTGCGGTCTATGATGTCTCTTACCGATTTACCGCTATCATTTTGGGGATACGCTTTAGAGACAGCTACATTCACTTTAAATAGGGCACCATCTAAATCCGTTGAGACGACACCGTATGAATTGTGGTTTGGAAAGAAGCCTAAGCTGTCGTTTCTAAAAGTTTGGGGATGCGATGCTTATGTCAAGAAGCTTCAACCTGAAAAGCTCGAACCCAAGTCGGAAAAATGTGTCTTCATAGGATACCCTAAGGAAACCATTGGGTATACCTTCTACCTCAGATCCGAAGGCAAGATCTTTGTTGCCAAGAACGGGTCCTTTCTGGATAAAGAGTTTCTCTCAAAAGAAGTAAGTGGGAGGAAAGTGGAACTTGATGAAGTACTACCTCTTGAATCGGTAAGTAGCGCAGCTCGGGAAGATGTTCCTGTGGTGCCTGCACCGACTATTGAGGAAGTTAATGATGATGATCAAGGTACTTCGGATCAAGTTACTACTGAACTTCGTAGGTCCACAAGGACACGTTTCACACCAGAATGGTATGGCAACCCTGTCCTGGAAATCATGTTTTTAGACAACGGTGAACCTTCGAACTATGAAGAAGCGATGGCGGGCCCAGATTCCAACAAATGGCTTGAAGCCATGCAATCCGAGATAGGATCCATGTATGAAAACAAAGTATGGACTTTGACAGACTTGCCCGATGATCGGCGAGTGATAGAAAATAAATGGATCTTTAAGAAGAAGACGGATGCGGATGGTAATGTTACCATCTATAAAGCTCGACTTGTCACTAAGGGTTAGCAACAAGTTCAAGGGGTTGACTACGATGAGACTTTGTCTCTCGTAGCAAAGCTGAAGTCCGTCTGAATCATGTTAGCAATTGCCGCATACAATGATTATCAGATATGGGAAATGGATGTCAAAACGGCATTCCTTAACGGCTATCTTAAGGAAGAGTTGTATATGATGCAGCCGGAAGGTTTTGTCAATCCTAAGAATGCTAACAAGGTATGCAAGCTCCAGTGATCCATTTATGGGCTGGTGCAAGCATCTCGGAGTTGGAACATTCGCTTTGATGAGATGATCAAAGCGTTTGGGTTTATGCAGACTTATGGAGAAGCCTGTGTTTACAAGAAAGTGAGTGGGAGCTCTGTAGCATTTCTCATATTATATGTGGATGCCATACTTTTGATGGGAAATGATATAGAAATTTTGGACAGCATAAAGGCCTACTTGAACAAGTGTTTTTCAATGAAGGACCTTGGAGAAGCTGCTTATATATTAGGCATCAAGATCTATAGAGATAGATCGAGACGCCTCATAGGTCTTTCACAAAGCACATACCTTGATAAGATATTGAAGAAGTTCAATATGGATCAGTCCAAGAAGGGGTTCTTGCCTATGTTGCAAGGTGTGAAATTGAGCTCGGCTCAATCCCAGACACGGCAGAAGATAGAGAAAAGATGAGTGTCATCCCCTATGCCTCGGCCATAGGGTCTGTTATGTATGCCATGTTGTGTACCAGACCTGATGTAAACCTTGCCGTAAGTTTGGTAGCTAGGCACCAAAGTAATCCCGGCATGGAACACTGGACAACGGTCAACAATATCCTGAAGTACCTAAAAAGGACTAAGGATATGTTTCTCGTTCATGGAGGTGACGAAGAGCTCGTCATAAAGGGTTACGTCGATGCTAGCTTTGATATAGATCTGGATGACTCCAAGTAACAAACCGGATACGTGTATATTTTGAATGGTGGGGTAGTAAGCTGGTGCGGTAGCAAGCAGAGCGTCGTGGCGGGATCTACATGTGAAGCGGAGTACATGGCAGCCTCGGAGGTAGCGCATGAAGCAATCTGGATGAAGGAGTTCATCACCGACCTAGGAGTTATTCCCAATGTGTCGGGGTCGATCACTCTCTTCTGTGACAACACTGGAGCTATTGCCCTTGCCAAGGAGCCCAGGTTTCACAAGAAGACTAGGCACATCAAGCGTCGCTTCAACTCCATTCGTGAAAATGTTCAAGATGGAGACATAGATATTTGCAAAGTGCATACGGATCTGAATGTCGCAGATCCGTTGCCTAAACCTCTTCCGCGAACAAAACATGATCAACACCAGAACTCTATGGGTGTTCGATTCATCACAGTGTAACTAGATTATTGACTCTAGTGCAAGTGGGAGACTGTTGGAAATATGCCCTAGAGGCAATAATAAAATGATTATTATTATATTTCCTTGTTCATGATAATTGTCTATTATTCATGCTATAATTGTATTAAACGGAAACCATGATACATGTGTGAATACATAGACCACAATATGTCCCTAGTAAGCCTCTAGTTGACTAGCTCGTTGATCAACGGATAGTCATGGTTTTCTGATTATGGACATTGGATGTCATTGATAACGGGATCACATCATTAGGAGAATAATGTGATGGACAAGACCCAATCCTAAGCATAGCACAAGATCGTGTAGTTCATTTGCTAAAGCTTTTCTAATGTCAAGTATCAGTTCCTTAGACCATGAGATTGTGTAACTCCCGGATACCATAGGAGTGCTTTGGGTGTACCAAACGTCACAACGTAACTGGGTGACTATAAAGGTGCACTATAGGTATCTCCGAAAGTGTCTGTTGGGTTGGCACGAACCGAGACTGGAATTTGTCACTCCGTATGACGGAGAGGTATCTCTGGGCCCACTCGGTAATGCATCATCATAATGAGCTCAATGTGACTAAGTGGTTAGTCACGGGATCATGCATTATGTGACAAGTAAAGTGACTTGCCGGTAACGAGATTGAACAAGGTATTGGGATACCGACAATCGAATCTCGGGCAAGTAACGTACCGATTGACAAAGGGAGAATTGCATACGGGATTACTTGAATCCTCGACATCGTGGTTCATCCGATGAGATCATCGTGGAACATGTGGGAGCCAACGTGGGTATCCAGATCCCGCTGTTGGTTATTGACCGGAGAGCTGTCTCGGTCATGTCTACGTGATTCCCGAACCCGTAGGGTCTACACACTTAAGGTTCGATGATGCTAGGGTTATTAGGAAGACTTGTATGTGATTACCGAATGTTGTTCGGAGTCCCGTATGAGATCACGGACGTCAAGAGGAGTTCCAGAATGGTCCGGAGGTGAAGATTTATATATGGGAAGTTGTCATACGGTCACCGGAAAAGTTCGGGGGCATACCGGTATTGTACCGGGGCCACCGGAAGGGTTCCGCGGGTCCACCGGGAGGGCCCACCTCTCCTGAAGGGCCTCGTGGGCTGTAGAGGGAAGGGAACCAGCCCTCAGAGGGCTGTGCGCCACTCCTCCTTGGGCCCATGCGCCTAGGGTTGGGGGGGGGGAACCCTAAAGGGGGCGCCCCCCTTGCTTGGGGGGCAAGTCCCCCCCCTCCTTGGCCGTTGCCCCCCTCTAGATCTCATCTAGAGGGGGCCGGCCCCCTTCCTCCTCCCCCTATAAATAGAGGGGCGAGGGGAGGGATGCGGGAACACATCCAAGGTGCAGCCCCTCCCCTCCCCAACACCGCTCCTCCTCCGCAAGAGCTTGGTGAAGCCCTGCCGGAGTACTGCCGCTCCATCACCACCACGCCGTCGTGCTGTCGTTGGAGTCCCTCTTCCTCAACCTCTCCCTCCTCCTTGATGGACCAAGGTGCGGGAGACGTCACCGGGCTGCACGTGTGTTGAACGCGGAGGTGCCGTTGTTCGGCGCTAAGATCGGAATCCACCGCGATCTGAATCGCTTCAAGTACGACTCCCTCATCCGCGTTCTTGCAATGCTTCCGTCTCACTGTCTTCAAGGGTATGAAGATGCACTCCTCTCTCTCTCTCTCGTTGCTAGTTACTCCATAGATTGATCTTGGTGATGCGTAGAATTTTTTTATTTTCTGCAACGATCTCCCATAAACATCCAAAACAGGTAATATAATAGCATGGAACAATAAAAAATTATAGATACGATGGAGACGTATCAAGCATCCCCAAGCTTAATTCCTACTCGTCCTGGATTAGGTAAATGATTAAAAAGAAATTTTTGATGTGGAATGCTACCTAGCATAATTCTCAATGTAATTTTCTTTATTGTGGCATGAATGTTCAGATCCAAATGATTCAAGATAAAAGCTTATGAAACATAAAAATAATAATGCTTCAAAGCATACTAACAAATAATCATGTCCTATCAAAATAACATAGCCAAAGAAAGCTTATCCCTACAAAATCATATAGTTAGGCCATGCTTCATTTTCATTACACAAAATACTCCCATCATATACAACCCTGATGACGAGCCGAGCAATTGGTTCATACTTTTTAACGCGCTTCAACTTTTCAACTCTTACGCAATACACGAGCGCAAGCCATGGACATAGCACTATGGTGGTCTAATGTGGTGGTTGTGAGGACAAAAAGTGGGAGAAGATAGTCTCACATCAACTAGGCATATCAACAGGCTATGGAGATGCCCATCAATAGATATCAATGTGAGTGAGTACGGATTGCCATGCAACGGATGCACTAGAGCTATAAATATATGAAAGCTCAACAAAAGAGACTAAGTGGGTGTGCATCCAACTTGCTTGCTCATGAAGACCTAGGGCATTTTGAGGAAGCCCATCATTGGAATATACAAGCCAAGTTCTATAATGAAAAATTCCCACTAGTATATGAAAGTGACAACATATGAGACTCTCTATCATGAAGATCATGGTGCTATTTTTTGAAGCACAAGTGTGGAAAAAGAGATAGTAGCAATTGTCCCTTCTCTCTTTTTCTCTTTTTCTCTTATTTTATTTTTTATTTTTCTCCTTTTTTTCTTTTTCTTCTTTTTCTTCTTTCTTTTTTTTCTTTTGTGGGCTTCTTTGGCCTCTTTTATTTTTATAAAGTCCGAAGTCCCATCCCGACTTGTGGGGGATAGTCTTCATCATCCTTTCCTCACTGGGACAATGCTCTAATAATGAATATCATCACACTTTTATGGATTTACAACTCAAGAATTACAACTCAAAGCTAGAACAAAATATGACTCTATATGAATGCCTCCGGCGGTGTACCGGGATATGCAATGAATCAAGAGTGACATGTATGAAAATTATGAAGGTGGCCTTGCCACAAATACAATGTCAACTACATGATCATGCAAAGAGCAATATGACAATGATGAAACGTGTCATAATCAACGGAACGGTGGAAAGTTGCATGGCAATATATCTCGGAATGACTATGGAAATGCCATAATAGGTAGGTATGGTGGCTGTTTTGAGGAAGGTAAATAATGGGTTTATCTACCGGCGAAAATTGAACGGTAAAATAGAGGCTAGCTAAGTGGAAGGATGAGTGTGCGTATATCCATGGACTCACATTAGTCATAAAGAACTCATATACTTATTGCAAAAATCTACTTAGCCCTCGACGCAAAGTACTACTATGCATGCCCCAAGAGGGATAGATTTGTAGAAAAAATCCATCGCTCATCCCCGACTGCCACTCATAAGGAAGACAATCAAAAGAGCGCCTCATGCAACAAATTTGTCACACAACTTTTACTATACGTGCATGCTACGGGACTTGCCAACTTCAACAAAAGTATTTCTCAATTTCATAATTATCCACTAGCATGACCCTAACATTACTACCTTTATATCTCAAAACAATTATCAAGCATCAAATTGATCCTAGTGTTTTAATGCACTTTCTATGATAGTTTTTATTATACCCAACTTGGATGCTCATCATTCTAGGACCAAATTTGTAACCATAGCAAATACCATGCCGTTCTAAAAGACTCTCAAAATAATATAAGTGAAGCATGAGAGACTAGCAATTTCTTCAAAATTAATCCACCGCCATGCTCTAAAATATATAATTAAAGCACTAGAGGAAAAACTATCAAGCTCAAAAGATATAAGCGAAGCACATAGAGTATTCTAGCAAATTCTAAACAAGGAGGCTTCTCCCAAAAGGTGTGTTACAGCAAGGATGACTGTGGTAAACTAACAAGCAAAGACTAATATAATACATGACGCTCCAAGCAAAACACATATCATGTGGCGAATAAAAATATAGCTCCAAGTAAAGTTACCAATGAACGAAGACGAAAGAGGGGATGCCTTCCCGGGGCATCCCCAAGCTTAGGCTTTTGGCCATCCTTGAATATCTTGGGGTGCCTTGGGCATCCCCAAGCTTAGGCTTTTGCCACCCTTTATTCCATAGTCCATAAAAGCTTTACCCAAAACTTGAAAACTTCACAACACAAAACTCAACAGGAAATCTTATAAGCTCCGTTAGTGAAAGAAACAAAATCACCACATAAGGTACTGTACTGAACTCATTCTTTATTTATTTTGGTGTTAAACCTACTGTATTCCAAGTTCTCTATGGTTCATACCCTTACATACTAGCCATAGATGCATCGAAATAAGCAAACAACACATGAAAAACAGAATCTGTCAAAAACAGAACAGTCTGTAGCAATCTGTAACTAACGCAAACTTCTGGAACCTTAAAAATCCTACCAAAATAGGACGTCCTAAACAATTTGTTTATTGAACAGCAACAAAAAGAATCAATGCAAAATCTCGTTCCTGTGATTTATTGAATTTTTCTCGTGAGTGCAAAGTTTCTGTTTTTCAGTAGAATCAAATCAACTCATATCATAGGTTATTGTATAGGTTCTACTTGGCACAAACACTAAATAAACCATGAAAATGTTGGGGAATGTAGCAGAAATTCAAAATTTTCTACGCATCACCAAGATCAATCTATGCAGATTCTAGCAACAAGAGAGAGGGGAGTGTATCTTCATACCCTTGAAGATCGTGATGCGGAAGCGTTACAAGAACGCGGTTGGTGGAGTCGTACACGCAGCGATTCAGATCGCGGTCGATTCCGATCTAAGCACCGAACGGACGGCGCCTCCGCGTTCAACACACGTACAGCCCGGGGACGTCTCCTCCTTCTTGATCCAGCAAGGGGAGAGGAGAAGTTGAGGGAGAACTCCGACAACACGATGGCGTGGTGGTGATGGAGCTCGAGGTTCTCCGGCAGGGCTTCGCCAAGCACTACGGAGGAGGAGGAGGTGTTGGAGGAGGCAGAAGGCTGCACCAGGGGAAGGGTGTTGCTGCCCCTCCCACCCCCTCACTATATATAGGGGGAAGGGGAGAGGGGGCCGGCCCCTCTAGATGGATCTAGAGGAGGGGGCGGCGGCCAGGGGAAACCCTAGATGGGTTTGGGCGCCCCCACCCCCTAGGAAACTTGCCCCCCAAGCCGGGAGGGGAGGCTGCCCTAGGGGTGGCGCCCCAACCTCTCCTGGTTACGTGAGATGGGGTGGAAGGGGCGCTCAGCCCCTTAGTGGGCTGATGTGCCCCCTCCCCTTGGCCCATAAAGCCCCCCCAACACTTGCCGGGGCCTCCAAAACCCCTTTCGGACACGCTGGTCATCACCTGGTACCCTCGAAACAATTCCGGACTCCAATACCCTTCATCCAATATACCGATCTTCACCTCCGGACCATTTCGGAGCTCCTCGTCACGTCCGGGATCTCATCCGGGACTCCGAACAACCTTTGGTAACCACATACTATTTCCCATAACAACTCTAGCGTCACCGAACCTTAAGTGTGTAGACCCTATGGGTTCGGGAACCATGCAGACATGACCGAGACATCTCTCCGGCCAATACCCAATAGCGGGATCTGGATACCCATGTTGGCTCCCACATGTTCCATGATGATCTCATCGGATGAACCACAATGTCGAGGATTCAAGCAATCCCGTATACAATTCCCTTTGTCAATTGGTACGTTACTTGCCTGAGATTCGATCGTCGGTATCCCAATACCTCGTTCAATCTCGTTATCGGCAAGTCACTTTACTCGTTCCTTAATGCATGATCCTGTGACTAACTACTTAGTCACATTGAGCTCATTATGATGATGCATTACTGAGTGGGCCCAGAGATACCTCTCCGTCATACGGAGTGACAAATCCCAGTCTCGATTCGTGCCAACCCAACAGACACTTTCGAAGATACCTGTAGTGCACCTTTATAGCCACCCAGTTACGTTGTGACGTTTGGTACACCCAAAGCATTCCTACGGTATCCAGGAGTTGCACAATCTCATGGTCTAAGGAAATGATACTTGACATTAGAAAACCTCTTAGTAAACGAACTACACGATCTTGTGCTATGCTTAGGATTGGGTCTTGTCCATCACATCATTCTCCTAATGATGTGATCCCGTTATCAATGACATCCTATGTCCATGGTCAGGAAACCATAACCATCTATTGATCAACAAGCTAGTCAACTAGAGGCTCACTAGGGACATGTTGTGGTCTATGTATTCACACATGTATTACGGTTTCTAGTTAATACAATTATAGCATGAACAATAGACAATTATCATGAACAAGGAAATATAATAATAACCATTTTATTATTGCCTCTAGGACATATTTCCAACAGTCTCCCACTTGCACTAGAGTCAATAATCTAGTTCACATCATTATGTGATTGTATTGAATCCAACACCCATGGTGTTTGATCATATGTCGCTTGTGAGAGAGTTTTAATAGTCAACGGGTCTGAACCTTTCAGATCCATGTGTGCTTTACAAATAACTGCTCTACTATACGAACCCGGTTTATTACTCAAAGTCATCCGGATTAGTGTCAAAGTTTGCATCGATGTAACCCTTTACGACGAACTCTTTTACCACCTCCATAATCGAGAAAATTCCATAGTCCACTATTTACTAAGGTTAAGTTTGACGGCTGTCATGTGATCCATTCTTGAATCACTCTTGTACCCCTTGATTGACTCATCGCAAGGCACACTTTAGGTGTCATACACAGCATAGCATACTGTAGAGCCTACATCTAAAGCATAGGGGACGACCTTCGTCCTTTTCTCTCTCTTCTGCTATGGCCAGGTCTTGAGTCTTACTCAATACTCACACCTTATAACACAGCCAAGAACTCCTTCTTTGCTGATCTATTTTGAACTCCTTCAAAATCTTGTCACGGTATGTATTCATTTGAAAGTACTACTAAGTGTTTTTGATCTATCCTTATAGACCTTGATGCTCAATGTTCAAGTAGCTTAATCCAGGTTTTCCATTGAAAAACACTTTTCAAATAACTCTATATGCTTTTCAGAAATTCTACAACATTTCTGATCAACAATATGTTAACAACATATACTCATCAGAAATTCTATAGTGCTCCCACTCACTTCTTTGGAAATACAAGTTTCTCATAAACTTTGTATAAACCCAAAATCTTTGATCATCTCATCAAAGCGTATATTCCATATCTGAGATGGTTACTCCAGTCCTTAGAAGGATTACTGGAGCTTTGCATACTTGTTAGCATCTTTCAGGATTGACAAAACCTTCTGGTTGTACCACATACAACCTTTCCTCAAGATAATCGTCGAGGAAACAATGTTTTGACATCCTATCTGCAAGATTTCATAAATAATGCATTAACTGCTAATATAATTCCAACAGACTCTTAGCATCACTACGAGTGAGAAAGTCTCATCGTAGTCAACTCCTTGAACTTGTCGGAGAACATCTTAGCGACAAGTCGAGCTTTCTTAATGGTGACTGTCGGTGTCAAAACCGGCGGATCTCGGGTAGGGGGTCCCGAACTGTGCGTCTAGGCGGATGGTAACAGGAGACAAGGGACATGATGTTTTACCCAGGTTCGGGCCCTCTTGATGGAGGTAAAACCCTACGTCCTGCTTGATTGATATTGATGATGTGGGTATTACAAGAGTAGATCTACCACGAGATCAAGGAGGCTAAACCCTAGAAGCTAGCCTATGGTATGATTGTTGTTCGTCCTATGGACTAAAGCCATCCGGTTTATATAGACACCGGAGAGGGCTAGGGTTACACAGAGTCGGTTACAATGGTAGGAGATCTACATATCCGTATCGCCAAGCTTGCCTTCTACGCCAAGGAAAGTCCCATCCGGACACGGGACGAAGTCTTCAATCTTGTATCTTCATAGTCTTGGAGTCCGGCTGATGATGATAGTTCGGCTATCCGGACACCCCCTAGTCCAGGACTCCCTCAGTAGCCCCTGAACCAGGCTTCAATGACGACGAGTCCGGCGTGCATATTGTCTTCGGCATTGCAAGGCGGGTTCCTCCTCCGAATAATTTATAGAAGATTGTGAACACCAGGATAGTGTCCGGCTCTGCAAAATAATTTCCACATACCACCGTAGAGAGAATAATATTTACACAAGTTCAATCTGCTGACGTATTTTGCGGAGTGACGTCACACCACAACCAAGCCTTTACTCGAATCGTTTTTATTATACCACCTCCATGCGTTTAGCGAAGCTGTTTCCTTGGCACGTCTTGTCGAAGCAGAGATCGTGTTCCCCTTATTTCGGGATTCCCATCAATACGGACATGGGTAACCCAACCGCGCCATTGATTACGGCGCTTGGGAGATAAGCAAGTTTTATCAGGCCGGTGGGGACGTATGGTTTCGTCCGCCCATATAAGGGGATAAAGATCCAACCCTTTTACCTATGCCTTCTTCCTCCTTTGCTTATCCATCTCCGTGAACTCGAGCTCCAGCGCCCAAGTCCGCACATCTCACCTCAACCTTCTCCAACTATGTCCGGAGCGGGAGGCAAGTGGATGGCCTCCTCCGTTACGGAGGGGCACATCCAGAAGCTGCGCAGCGGCGGATATCTGTCAAGCGACATCGCGCACCGGCTCCCCGACGAGGGGGAGCTCATCCCCACCCACAGGCCCCATGAGAGGGTAGTATTCCTTTCCCATTTCCTCTGCGGACCGGGCTTCCCACTCCATCCCTTTGTCCGGGGGCTCATGTTCTACTACGGCCTGGATTTCCATGATCTGGCCCCGAATTTCATCATCAACATCTCGACGTTCATTGTCGTGTGTGAGGCCTTCCTCTGCATCCAGCCCCACTTCGGCTTGTGGCTCAAGACCTTCAGTGTCAAGCCGAAGGTTGTGAAGGGCAGCCAAGCGGAGTGCGGAGGCGCCATGGTGGGCAAGATGCCCAACGTTACTTGGCTCGAGGGCACCTTCGTGGAAACCATTAAAGGGTGGCAATCGGGGTGGTTCTACATCACCGAGCCGCGTGACCCTGAATGTGCAGCGGCCCCCGAATTCAGATCTGGCATCCCCATACGGCTCACCTCCTGGAAAGAGAGTGGTCGGACATGGGGTGATTCGGAGGAGCTGACCGGACTTCAAGCCTCCATCCAAAAGCTAGTGAACAAGAAGCTCAAGCTTGTCAACATAGTCTAGGTCATGCTCATCCGCTGGATTCTCCCGTGCCAACAACGGGACTTCAATATGTGGGAGTTCGATCTGGCGCATCACCAGACTTTTTGCGGGCTCTTCGACACTACGTACGAAGAGGCCTGGAGGGTGCTGTTTAAGGGTGCCGAGGCTCCCGCATCCGCTACCGAAGATCGCGGATTCAGCTTGCAGCGTCCGGCTAGTGAGGTAAGCGATTTTGCCCTTTACGGGACACTTGTTTTCCATAGTTTGACTCTATGTGGGATCTAAACTCCCTCGCCTTTGACAGGACTGGCTGAAGAAGGCCGAGCAGACTATCTGTCCGACCCCTTTGCCAGAAGACCCAGCGGACGCCCGCTTAACGGGGCTGCTGGCTCCGGCACCCCACGTGGTGCCGGAGAAGAAGGCCAAGAAGAAGGCCACGAGCACTCGAAAGAGTTCCCGTTTTCAGGTGTCATCGGACGATGACACCGAGGTGGACTCCTCCCACGAACGCGAGGAGGAGAAGAAAGAGGCCTCTCCCCCAGCGGGGGGAGGGAAGAAAAGGAAGGCCTCCCCTACGAGGGAGGCCGAAGGGTCCAAGAAGGGAAGGACTCTTCCCCCGGACTGCTCTGCCACTACCGGCGACGACGACGAGGATTGGCCTCCAAGGGCCAAGCCCCTGGCGAGATCGTAAGTATCCGGACTTCCAAATAACTTCATGATTTTTCTTTTCGCCACATGGTGTCTTTCTAATGCCGCATACAACCCTGCAGTCCGCCCAAGGATGATCTTCCCGCTTCGTCGAGCGGGTCCTTGGGTGCGTCGGATATGGATTCCCTTCCGACCGCCTCCTCCCCCCGTGATGCGGATGATGCCGAGGTGGGATCCCGGGAAGGGACCCGCCAGGAGGAGGAGGCCCCGGAGGTGCCGCAGGGCAACCTCCCGGACTTTGCACCGGACTCCGCACCTGAACCTGTAGTGGCTCCGGAGTCCGGCGGGCGGCCCCTTCGTAAGAAGGGCAAGACCATGACGCCGGCGGCCTCCGTCCAACCGGAGGCACCGGATAGCTTGCTGGAGGCGCTCAACAGCGCTTCCATCAAAGAGGAACACCGCACCGTCATGAGTGCGGTGATTCAGAAGGTTCAGCTCGCCAAGAGCGGGCTGACCGAAGCCTGCAGCAGCCTTCTAACAGGCTTTGAGGTAAGAATTTTAATATATGTAAAATAGTACCGCATAGACAGTAGCCCCTGATGCTCGGTTCGGTGTTCGGAAAGAAAAGCCGGACTGAGGATCTAAAAAGATATACGCAGGAGTCATAAAAAATATGTCAATATGGGATTGCAGGTTGTGCTGCTGACCTCTGCCGCACTGACTGCGGAGGTCAATACTTTGAAGCAAAGCCTCGAGCAGTCCGAGAACGAGCTCAGCCGTGCCAAGAAGCAGCTCGAGGACAAGGAAGGTGAGTAACACCTTATTAAAATTGTACCTTACAGAAAAGGATTTGGTTGCAAGAAGAATGACAAGGATAACGTGGGTATTGCAGGGGCCACGAACGAGGTGGCGACCCTAAAGGAGGCGGTGTCCGCGGCCGAACGAAATGCGGCCGCGGAGCACACCGAGCGAGAGAAGCAGGAGGCGCGGGTGGCGGAGGTACATCAAGAGCTCCAGGCTCTCGTGGAAAAACATGAGAGTTTGGAGCGCGACTTGAAGACTCGAGAGTCCGAGCTTGCATCGGCTCTTGAGAGTGCCAAAGCCGCTAAGGTCGAAGCCTACAAGGCCCTCCAGGAAATCGAGGCGTTGAAGAAAATAGCGGCGGGTAAGGCAGTTTTCATGCAAAGTAAGCATGTGAGTGTGAATTACCTATCACTTACCCGAATTCGGAGCTCTCCAGGAGCGTTCGCAGATCTGCCTCGCAGCGTGTCCGATGCTGCCGCTTTCTATAGGGCTGAGGAGGGGAGCTCGACGGAGAAGGTCTTCTGGTCTCAGTATGCTGAGGCCGGACATCCGGTGCCCCTTAGCGACCAGCTGAAGCAGCTGGTCGAGCTCCACAAGGCGGCCGAACCGGCCATGAAGGGCCTCATAATTCAGCTGTGGCCCAAGGAGGCCATGCCTGGGAGCTACTTCGGCCTGGTGCGGCGGCTGGTGGATGTGTGTCCATGGGTTGAAGTCATCAAGCACTCTGCCTGTATTGAAGGTGCCCGTCGGGCCCTTGCCCGCGCAAAGGTGCAATGGGGCAAGATGGATGCTGAGAAGCTTGTGACGGACGCGCCACCGCCGGGCAAGGAGTATCGCACGCCCGAGATGTATTATAAGAGTGTCCTGAAGGGTGCCCGCATGATTGCGGGCGAGTGCTCCAAAGATGTAATATTTGAGTAGACTCACATTTTGTTATCCTTTGCGCTGAAAACTTTGTTCATATGCGCTAAGCAACGCTTGTTAATTTAAAATATTACCTTCTGTGCGGCCGTTTATCAAATCTGAGAGATGGCAAGTCGTCGGCTTCAGCCCCCATGCCACGAGTGCTGGGGTGTTCGGGATAAATTTGAGCACTCTTGTTCCCATTTTTGGGTCCATGTAGGGAGGCGCTCAACACAACGAACGAGGCAACCGGACTTATAATGCTTGAATACTCTCACTTAGCCATAGAATTCTATAATTTTAAATTTCGGCGAAGCCCTAGTGTTCGGAAGGCCGAATTTGGGGCGCTATCCACGCCTGGGCCGGACAAAGCCGGTTCCTCGCTCTAAGCGGCATAAGTCTTTAGGGACTCGAAAAAAACCTCTCGAACAGCGACCGGCTCTCGCCTCATCATGACGGTCAGTTTTAGCTTTCTCCACTGAGGCGCTCACCCAGCTCAACTGGGACGCAATCGCAGTGGTTCTCCCAGTGCTACCTTAGCCGATACAAGGGAACGTAAGGTACCAAAACATGGGAGCCGGGCAAACCCAACTATTGACCCAAGACATGATTCGGAGCCGATGCATATAATGCTATAAGTTCGGGGTGCCGCACTTGTGAAAGTGTTCGGACTTATCACACCATGATGCGGGAAACATAAGCCCCTAGTGTATTTAGCCGTACCAAAGTGTACGTATGCAACATGTCATAAATGAACATATGTATAAGAAAGAAATGCAATTATAAGCAAAAAGGTGCTGCATTGTTTATTCAAGAAATACTGCTGTGAATGCAGAACGATACAAATAGTGCGATAAGCAAGGGATGGGACTATTAAACATGTCCCCCTCCAGGGGTAGGCTGCGGAATGGTGTATAAAACAGATTTAATGCTCGTAATGGAGACTAGCTGGATATTCGTCGTAGCCTTTCTCCTTCCCTGGCTGTTGCATCATGAGTTCAGCAGGTCTACTGCCGGACAGGGCCTCTGATGAACGGAGTCCTGTGGGTAAAAAAAAAGAAAAAGAGAAAAAAAAGAACGACACACTTGAGAGCCCCTGGTGTGGTTAAGCCGCATTCTGGGCCTATCGTGGTCGTGCCCCTCCCCCTATGCCCATGGTATCTCTAGAGCGTAATGATGTACGCGAAGGACCAGTCTTGCAATTTTGCAGGGCTGGGGTTGGGGCCGCATTGCTACACGTGCTCGGAACGAGCCAGGTGGTCTTGTTGTAGGTTACTCCGGGCGCGTTTAGCCGTGTCCGATCGCTTAACGGCCGGACTCGAGAGTTGCCTTAAGAGGCTGCACTGTATTTCTGCCGCGAGAGCCGCTGTATGTTCCTCCGTTCGGAGAGAGCATTCAATGTTTCTGTTGACCGTGATGACTCCTCGAGGGCCTGGCATCTTGAGCTTGAGGTATGCGTAGTGCGGCACTGCGTTGAACTTTGCAAACGCGGTACGTCCGAGCAGAGCATGATAGCCGCTGCGGAACGGAACTATGTCGAAGATTAGCTCCTCGCTTCGGAAGTTATCCGGGGATCCGAAGACCACTTCCAGTGTAACTGAGCCTGTACAATTGGCCTCTACACCTGGTATGATGCCTTTAAAGGTCGTCTTTGTAGGTTTAATCCTTGAGGGGTCTATGCCCATTTTGCGCACTGTATCCTAATAAAGCAGGTTCAGGCTGCTGCCGCCGTCCATTAGGACTCTGGTGAGGTGAAATCCATCGACGATTGGGTCTAAAACCAATGCGGCGAATCCGCCGTGGCGGATGCTGGTGGGGTGGTCCCTTCGATCAAAAGTGATCGGGCAGGAGGACCATGGGTTAAACTTTGGGGCGACTGGCTCCATCGCGTATACATCCCTGAGTGCACGCTTCCGCCCCCTTTTGGGTATGTGGGTTGCGTATATCATGTTCACCATCCGCACTTGTGGGGGAAAACCCTTCTGTCCTCTATTGTTCGGCGGTCGGGTCTCTTCCTCGTCATCGCTATGCAGCCCCTTGTCGTTGTTTTCGGCAATTAACTTGCCTGCCTGCTTGAATACCCAATAGTCCCTGTTGGTGTGGTTAGCTGGCTTTTCGGGGGTGCCGTGTATCTGGCACGAGCGATCGAGTATTCGGTCCAAATTGGACGGACCCGGATTAGTTCTTTTGAATGGCTTTTTCCGCTGACCGGGTTTAGAGCCTCTGAATCCGGCATTGACTGCCGTATCCTCACTATTGTCGCCGTTAATGCGGCGTTTGTTCTTGTTGTGACGCGACCTGCCATTGCGGTCCTTGATATCCGGACTGCCAGAATTTTTGCTGAGGTTGTTGCTGCGGGCTAGCCAGCTGTCCTCTCCCGCGCAGAAGCGGGTCATGAGTGATGTGAGGGCTGCCATGGATTTCGGCTTTTCCTGTCCCAGGTGCCGGGCAAGCCACTCGTCGCGGATGTTATGTTTGAAGGCCGCGAGGGCCTCCACATCTGGACAATCGACTATTTGATTTTTCTTAGTTAAGAACCGTGTCCAGAATTGTCTGGCCGATTCGTCTGACTGCTGAATTATATGGCTTAGGTCGTCAGCGTTTGGTGGTCGCACATACGTGCCCTGGAAGTTATCAAGGAATGCGGCTTCCAGGTCCTCCCAACTCCCAATTGATTCTGCTGGCAAGCTGCTAAGCCAATGCCGAGCTGGTCCTTTAAGCTTGAGGGGGAGGTATTTGATGGCGTGAAGATCATCACCGCGGGCCATGTGGATATGAAGGAGATAGTCTTCGATCCAAACCGCGGGGTCTGTTGTGCCATCATAAGATTCAATATTCACGGGTTTAAACCCTTCGGGGATTTGATGATCCATTACTTCATCTGTGAAGCATAGTGGGTGTGCGGCGCCTCTGTATTGGGCTATATCACGATGAAGCTCAAAAGAGCTTTGTCTACTGTGTTCGGCCCGGCCAGACTTGCTGTGTCCGGCGCGATGATTGTCGTCACATATCATGGGGCGCCCACGCGATCCGTAGATCGATCTTGATTGTCTTGCCTTATCCTCCAATATATCTTGCAAGTCCAGAGCGTTCCTGCCGGTGACCGGCGGATCTCGGGTAGGGGGTCCCGAACTGTGCGTCTAGGCGGATGGTAACAGGACACAAGGGACACGATGTTTTACCCAGGTTCGGGCCCTCTTGATGGAGATAAAACCCTACGTCCTGCTTGATTGATATTGATGATGTGGGTATTACAAGAGTAGGTCTACCACGAGATCAAGGAGGCTAAACCCTAGAAGCTAGCCTATGGTATGATTGTTGTTCGTCCTACGGATAAAGCCATCCAGTTTATATAGACACCGGAGAGGGCTAGGGTTACATAGAGTCGGTTACAATGGTAGGAGATCTACATATCCGTATCGCCAAGCTTGCCTTCCACGCCAAGGAAAGTCCCATCCGGACACGGGACGAAGTCTTCAATCTTGTATCTTCATAGTCTTGGAGTCCGGCCAATGATGATATTTCGGCTATCCGGACACCCCCTAGTCCAGGACTCCCTCAGTAGCCCCTGAACCAGGCTTCAATGACGATGAGTCCGACCCGCATGTTGTCCTCGGCATTGCAAGGCGGGTTCCTTCTCTGAATAATTTATAGAAGATTGTGAACACCAGGATAGTGTCCGACTCTGCAAAATAAATTCCACATACCACCGTAGAGAGAATAATATTTACACAAGTTCAATCTGCTGACGTATTTCGTGGCATGACGTCACACCACTACCAAGCCTTTACTCGAATCGTTGTTATTGTACCACCTTAGCGTGTTTAGCGAAGCGGTTTCCTTGGCACGTCTTGTCGAAGTAGAGATCGTGTTCCCCTTATTCCGGGATTCTCATTAATACGGACGTGGGTAACCCAACCGCGCCCGTTACCACGCCTCCTCCATCGAAGGCGGGTTCCAATCGGTCACAGGGACGACTCTTGGTATTCTCCCTCTTTATAATGAGACCAAGGCCCGTTCTTTTTCTTCAATACTCAATCGACTCTGCCCCTCGCCCCGAGTTCCAACACCCAGGGCTCCAGATTCGGGTACTTTCGAACTTTGACAATGTTCGGCTCTGACCTACGAGGCCGGTGGATGCCCTCCTCCGTCACGGAAGAGGATGTGCTAAAGCTGAGAGACGCCAGGTACTTAACCTACGAGATTTTGCATAGGTTGCCTGCCTGAGGGCAAGTTATTCCTACTCCCGAGCCCAGCGAGAGCGTCGTGTTCGTATCTCACCTTCGTCGGGGTTTAGGCTTCCCGATGGATCCCTTCGTGAGGGGGCTCATGTTTTACTATGGGCTGGAATTCCATGATTTGGCTCTGGAGTCCATCCTCCACATCTCATCATTCATGGTCGTCTGCGAAGCCTTCCTCCACACTACCCCTCACTTCGGCTTGTGGCTCAAAACCTTCAACGTGGAGCCGAAGATGATTGAGGGGCGTCAGGAAGAGTGCGGAGGGCGGTTATAAGCAAGAGGGCCGATGCTCCATGGCCCGAGGGCTCTTTTCAGGAGGAGCTCGGCTTGTGGCAACAGGAGTGGTTTTATATCACCGCTCCCAGGGGCAGCAGGCAGAGGACGCCGCCCGTCTTTTGCCCGGGCCCCCCACCACGGCTGACATCATGGGTCAACAAGGGGTTTGACTGGGGGCCGTCCAAAGACGTACCCCTGTTGTAGGACCGAATTCGAGGCCTCCAAGAAAGGGAGATCAATCTGGTCGTAGTGGCACAGGTTATGCTGATTCGGCGCCTTCTGCCCTGCAAACGTCGCCCCCTCCGCCTGTGGGAATTTAATCCGGAGGGGCCACGAGCTCTCCAACACTTCATGGGTTTGACACTTGTGGAGATGTACAAACTGTTCTTCGGACCGCAAGAGATGCGTCCGGACTTGACCGAGGATGCTGGCCTAAGCTGCAATCGCCTGGATACTCAAGTAAGTAGCCCTGTGTCCGGACATATTGTCCATTTATTTATCATGGGTTTTGCCTTTTAACCAGCTATCCCTTGGACAGGAGTGGATAGCGCAATCAAAACTAATACGGTGTCCGACCCCCCTCCCTGAGATCATGCCGGATCCCGTGTTAATCAAAATGTTGGAGGTTGCACCTTCGGAGGAGGGCGAAGGGGGGCACAGGGAAACTACCACCTCTGCCAAGGAGTCTTTCAGTAAGGGGGGAATCGAGAATCCCTCCTTCCAGGGGGAGAAGAGGACCGCTTCCGAAGGCCCGGAGGCCAAGGCCTCATAGCGGGGAAAGGAATCCGCACCGGAAGGTCCTGTGCAGGGGAGAGCCCCGGCCGCACAGTCTCCCCAGAGGAATCAACCCTCCAGCAAGCCGTAAGTAAAAAAGGGGGAATTTTGTAATAGGGGACACCCCTACTTTATTTCTAAGGATAACCGAAGTTTTCACCTTATAGTTCGGATCTGAGCCCATCTCAGCAGAGCTCATCTTCGGGGGACCTTCGTCCGGAGATGATGGAGAGCGAGACGCCTCCATCTGCCGCCCCGTCAGGCGGGGCGGACGACCCTGAGGTGTCGTCATGGAGGGTCTCCCCGAGTCCGGCGGGGCCAGGGAGTTCGGCACCCACTGGAGTACGGCCGGTGGAGCTGCAGGATTTTCTCAAGAGGGCGTCTATCTCAGAAGATCAGCGCACATTAATGAGTATGGTGATTGAAAGGATCTCATCCGCCGAGAGTGGGTTGTATGAGGCCGTCGGAAGTTTGCTGACGGGGTTTGAGGTACGCAAAAAATGACATACCTTTTGACAGTTTTGCACATGGAGTGCACCATGTATAGATAGTAGCCCCTGAGACTTGGTATGCTGTCGAAAGCGAGAGCATGCCGAGGATCATAATCTCAGTTATAGGATGTCGCCTTTCCTATGCAGGTGGCGGAACGTTCGGTGGCCAGCCGGACTGATGGAGTTGCCGAGCTGAAGCGGCAACTCGACGTTGCGGATGCGGACATCGCGCTAGTCAATAAACGACTTAACGAGTCACAGGGTAGGTGGTTGCTCCGCGGTCACCTAGTAAGGGAGTTGATGCCCGTTCCTTACAATTTGTATGCTTGATGCAGATGGTGCCGCTGCTGTGGAAGACCTGCGAGCAGAGCTTGCTCGAGCCAAGGAGCAAGCCAGGAAAAGTGATGCGGCTGCCTCGAAGGCAGCGGAAGAGCTAAAAGCCGAAAAGGCTGCTCACTGCCGAAGCAGGGAGGAGATGGCCGGAATGGCCGTGAAATTAAAAGATGCTACCGACCGCTATGAGGTTCTTGAAAGAGAACACCGAGCGGGGCAAGAGGACCTCCGCCGAAGCCAAGGATGCCCGTAGTGCAATGCGGGCTATGAAGGAGGAACTACGTCAGGCCGGAGATATTGCGGCTGGAAAGCCCTTTTTGCTGCGTAGGAAGTTCATGGATCCGAAGTATGCTCAGTTGGGCCAATTGTATGGTGCGGAGGATCTTTATCTGGATTTGGCAGCGAGTGCGGCGCACGCGGTCATGCACTTCCGAAGCCAGAAGGATCACGAAATGGAAGAGCTTTTCTGGTCTCAATTCCATGGTCCGGAGCATCCACTTCCGTTGACTGATCGGCTGGCTGAGTGGGCTGAGCTGAATAGATTGTCCGGACTTGCCATGATGGATGTGGTCGCTCATCTGTGGCCGGAAAGGCCCAAGCCTGAGAGTTATTTTGGCTTGTTGCAGCGATTCCTTGGGGCGGTGCCGCATATCGAGGCGATGAGGCGGTCGACATGCATAGAAGGTGCACGGATGGCTCTCGCCCGTGTTAAGACATACTGGGCGGAGATGGACGCCACCGCTGTTGCATCCCGAGGTTCGGACAAAGGCCGATCACCCGCCGAGCACTATTTTGAGGAAGTCCTGCAGGGCGCTCGTTTAATAGAGTCGTAGTGCTCGAAAGATGTTATGTTCAAATGACGTGTATGATTTGTGAGATCATGTTTATAATGCAATAGCTTTTTATACTTGTGCGTTCAAGTATTGAACTATCTCATGTGCGGCCGTGTATGTATAACCTGAAAGATGGCAGTCTTTGGCTTCAGCCCCCACGCACATGGTGCGGGGGTGTTTGCAAAAAGAAAAGCGCTTTTCACACTTAATCCAACGTCTTGGTCCTTTGAAGGAGGTGATAGCGTAGCAAACTAGGCAACCGGACTATAATGCTTTATCACTTTCACTTAGCCATAGGAGCTCGAAGGTGGGGCTACTATATAGCCCCTAGAGGCACCGCGCTTCTCCGAACTCGGGGCGCGTATGTGCCTGACCGGGAAGCGGTCCTTCGTCAAAGCGGAGGAATTCTAAACAATCTAGTAGTCGATCGAGTGCTTGACCAGTCTCTCGCTATATCATGACAGTCAGTTTTCGGCTTTCTCTACTGAGGTGCTCGCCCGGCCGAACCGGGGCACAATCGCAGTAGTTCTCCTGGTGCCATGTTAGCCGATGGAGCAGAACGTAAGGCAGCAAAACACAGGAGCCGGGCAAACCCAACATTTGACCAAAGACATGATTCGAAGCTTATGCATATAAGGCCTAACTCGAGACGCCGAACACTCCCTGAGGTGTTCGGTCTTTATGATACCGGGCAGAACAATGCCCTAAGCCCCTAGTGTCCAGGTACGGGCGGGAACTTCTGACGCGGCCGATGCCAAAACGCCAGCCTCCTCCTCGGTTATGGTAAGAAAACGGGGGATGTGTATCAACAAGAGACAGTAAGAAAGGTTTACACAGGGTCTTAATCTGAAAAGAATCCTTGTAACGGGTCCCTGCTGCACGTCTGCGCCTGTGTCTCCGTTGTGCTGTATCCTGGACGGGTGTAGCACGTGCTTCATCTGTAAAGGAGAAGAACTTAGTTTGGAAAAATATCGTGCAAAAAGGTGTAGTTAAATAAAGTATGATGAATTTGAGCTTTATTGGCTCTCATTGTTTATACGTGCAGCCCCTTGTAAAGGGGTATGCGGTGGTGAAGCCCCTTGTTTATTTATGCCGGATTCGCCTAACCGTGTCCAAGGTCTGAATGACCTGTTTTCAGGGCTTTGACCAGCAAGGTCGGATTAGTGTGCGGCTGTCAACGCAGTCTCACGTTTTCCGTGGTCGAGGAACGCTCAGATTTACCCTTTGCTGAGATTATGCCGTATGGACCAGGCATTTTAAGCGTAGGAGACACGTAATGCGGTATTGCGTTAAAGCGGGCGAATGCTTCGCGTCCCAGTAGTGCTTGATAGCTACTTTTGAATGGGGCGATATGGAAAATGAGCTTTTCACGACGGAGGTTGTCGGATGAACCGAACACGACCTCTAGTAGTACAGAGCCTGTACATTTGGCGTAAAGGCTAGGCGCCACTCCTTTGAAGGAAGTGTTGCTATGGTGAATTTCGGTAGGGTCTATCCCCATTCTGCGGACGGTGTCCTGGTATAGCAGGTGCCGCACTATGTTTCCGTGTTATCACATGAAGTGAGTTCACTGTTATGACTTCTAGTGGGAAAGTCTTCTATTTTCTGGCGTGCTGCTTGTGGGGTTCGTCGTCTTCGCTTGGTGTGTCGGACCCCTTGCGTTCGGCGTTAAGTCGGCCGGACTGCTTGAAGACCCAACAATCTCTGTGGGTATGGTTTGCAGCTTCCCGGGGGTACTATGTATTTGACATATCCTATCCAAAATTTTGTTTAGGTTGGATAGCTCATCACTGTTGTCCTTGAGGGGCGGTGTTTTATTATTCGGCCGAGAGCTTTTGAATCCGGCGTTGACCGCCGTGCTATTTGGGCCATTTTCCTTACTCCGGCGCTAATCTTTTCTGCGTCGTGATTTCCCATTTCCATCCCTGACTTCGGATGTACTCGGGTCGCTGGTGCTGCATCTAGCCAGCCAGCTGTCTTCCCCCGCGCAAAAGCGGGTCATGAGGCTTGTGAGTGCGGCCATTGTTCTTGGTTTTTCCTGGCTGAGGTGTCTGGCGAGCCATTCGTCTCGGACATTGTGCTTAAAGGCTGCTAAGGCTTCGGCGTCCGGACAGTCGACTATTTGGTTCTTTTTGGTGAGGAACCTATTCCAAAATTTTCGTGCTGACTCTCCGGGCTGTTGAGTTATGTGACTTAAATCGTCTGCATCCGGAGGGCGGACATAAGTCCCCTGAAAATTTGCTCGAAACGCATCCTCGAGCTCTTCCCAACTTCCAATGGTATTTTCTGGGAGGCTTTTGAGCCAATGCCGAGCCGGCCCTTTGAGCTTGAGGGGTAGGTATTTTATGGCATGGAGATCATCTCCTCTGGCCATATGTATGTGTAGGATATAATCCTCAATCCAGACTCCGGGGTCTGTTGTTCCGTCATATGCCTCTATGTTGACGGGTTTGAATCCCGCTGGAAATTCATGGTCCAGTACCTCATCGGTGAAACATAGTGGGTGTGCGGCGCCCCTGTATTTAGGTGTGCCGTTGTCTTCAAACACTCGGCGGGTTGTATTGCTCCCTGGAGCCTTCTTTTTTGGCCCGTAGATGGACCTGACCGGGCCATCTTTTTTGCGAGGATCTTTATGTGGATCGTGTGCCGGCTTGTGTGCGGTGCCCCTTGCCGCTCTTAGCTTGTCATCTGGTCGTCTATCCGGCCAGGCGGTGTCTTTGTTTTTTGACTGCGGGGGCTCTACGGCCTCCTCGTCAAATTCGGGCAACAACTTGCGCTTCGGGTAGCTCTTCGCCTGGTGACTATTGCCGTATTTATCTGCGGTATTGAGTACTTTGCTCCATCTCATTCTGAGTGCGTCCTCCGCTGTTTTGAGCGTCTGCTTTTGCTTCTTCAGACTTCTTGCAATGGCGACGAGCCTTTTATGAAGGTTCTTGTGCTCCGGTGGTTTGTCGGGCGTGAGATCATCTGGACTGTTGTTTTCGCTGGGGATGGGTTGCTTGTCCAATCCATCCTATTCGGATGGTTGCTTGGTGGCATGTTCGTCGTCCACCGCTTCACCCTGCTCTAAGGCTGGGTCAGTATGGGTGCCGTTGTTATCGAGGCGGGACTTCGGGTGGCGCTTGCGTCGCTGTTTTGGTTGTTTGTTGGGGGAGTTGTCCTTCGCCACGTCCCGTTGTTCCTCGTTGTCGCTTCCTTTTGGTGTATCCACCATGTATATGTCATATGATGAGGTGGCTTTCCAGTGCCCAGTAGGCGCTGGTTCTTGGTCGTCTCCGGCATCGTCGTCCATACCGTCGATGTCTTCGGAGTCGATGTCTAGCATGTCGGTTAGATCGTCGACAGTGGCTACTAAGTGGGTGGTGGGTGGGCTTTGAATTTCTTTGTTGTCCGTATCCCAACCGTCCTGACCGCAGTCCGGCCAGGGCTCTCCTGATAACGAGAGATATTTTAGCGAACTCAAGATGTCGCCGAAGGGTGAGTGTTGAAAGATGTCCGCAACGGTGAACTCCATGACCGGCGCCCAGTCGGATTCGACTGGAGGGGGCGCGGGAGGTTCGGAGTCCGGCAAGGAGTCCGACACCTCGGAGTCACGAGCTTCATGAGGGACAAGGTAAGTGTTCGGCTCTATCGCCGTAGAGGTTGCAGCCCCCGAGGCGGTGTCTAGCCACCCGTCCTCGATCTGCGCAGCCGGCTCCGAATTGAAGATCAGAGCGGACTCATGTGCGGCCTCCAGGTTACTGTCCAACTACAGAGCTAAGTCATGCCCATCATGACAGTGCGGTGCGCTCGGCTGTGGCTCGAATCCATTGAAGATCAAGTCCCCGCGGATGTCAGCCGTGAAGTTCAAACTTCCAAATCTGACCTGACGGCCAGGGGCGTAGCTTTCGATCTGCTCCAGATGGCCAAGCGAATTGGCCCGCAGTGCAAAGCCGCCGAATACGAAGATCTGTCCGGGGAGGAAGGTCTCACCCTGGACTACGTCGTTGTTGATGATTGAAGAAGCCATCGAGCCTATCGGTAACGACACAGAGAAACTCTCAATGAAAGCACCAATGTCGGTGTCAAAACCGGCGGATCTCGGGTAGGGGGTCCCGAACTGTGCGTCTAGGCGGATGGTAACAGGAGACAAGGGACACGATGTTTTACCCAGGTTCGGGCCCTCTTGATGGAGGTAAAACCCTACGTCCTGCTTGATTGATATTGATGATGTGGGTATTACAAGAGTAGATCTACCACGAGATCAAGGAGGCTAAACCCTAGAAGCTAGCCTATGGTATGATTGTTGTTCGTCCTACGGACTAAAGCCATCCGGTTTATATAGACACCGGAGAGGGCTAGGGTTACACAGAGTCGGTTACAATGGTAGGAGATCTACATATCCGTATCGCCAAGCTTGCCTTCCACGCCAAGGAAAGTCCCATCCGGACACGGGACGAAGTCTTCAATCTTGTATCTTCATAGTCTTGGAGTCCGGCCGATGATGATAGTTCGGCTATCCGGACACCCCCTAGTCCAGGACTCCCTCAGTTCCCCTGTGGTCTTGTGCTTTTCGAGCGATGCTGGGGTACAGTTCTAGTGGAGGGCCTAGAGGCCTCTCTGTCGCGGCCACGGGGTGGTCGGTCAGCCGTATCGTGCTCTGGTGATGCGGATTTATATGCCTCCTCCTCTAATCGGGGGAGCAGCTTGCGTTTAGGGTAGCTTTTGGAGGGGCGTTCGAGCTCATGATTTTCAGCCGCAAGGACTTCAGTCCATCTGTCGGCTAGCAGATCTTGATCTGCTCTAAGCTGTTGCTGCTTTTTCTTGAGGCTGTTTGCCGTGGCCATAAGCTTGCGTTTAAAACGCTCTTGTTCAACGGGATCCTCAGGCACGATGAATTCGTCGTCGTCGAGGCTTGCCTCGTCTCTGGAGGGAGGCATGAAATCCTCTACCTCTTCGTCTGCCGCTCTCTCATGAGGGCTGGCGTCTCCGTCCTCCTGTGCTGAATCTTGCTGGAGGGGGTTGTCTTCGGCATTGTCTGGGGTGTTATTATCTCTGGTGTCGGAATCTCCATTCTTGCTGTGGCGGGATTTAGAGCGGCGCCGCTGACGACGGCGCTTGTGCTGTTTCTTGGAGGGGGCATCCTCCGCTGTTCCTTCGCCATTCCCATCCTTTGGGATATCCACCATGTATATGTCATATGATGAGGTGGCTTTCCAGTGCCTAGTAGGCGCTAGTTCTTGGTCGTCTCCAGCATCATCGTCCATACCGTCGATGTCTTCGGAGTCGAAGTCTAGCATGTCGGTTAGATCGTCAACAGTGGCTACTAAGTGGGTGGTGGGTGGGCTTTGAATTTCTTCGTCGTCCGCATCCCAACCGTCCTGACCGCAGTCCGGCCAGGGCTCTCCTAATAATGAGAGATACTTTAGCGAACTCAAGATGTCGCCGAAAGGTGAGTGTTGAAAGATGTCCACAGCGGTGAACTCCAAGATCGGCGCCCAATCGGATTCGATTGGAGGGGGCGCGGGAGGTTCGGAGTCCGGCGAGGAGTCTGGCACCTCGGAGTCACGAGCTTCATGAGGGACAAGGTCAGTATTCGGCTCCATCGCCGTAGAGGTTGCAGCCCCCGAGGCGGGGTCTAACCACCCGTCCTCGAACTGCGCCGCCGGCTCCGAATTGAGGGTCGGAGCGGACTCGTGTGCGGCCTCCAGGGCACTATCCGGCTGCAGAGCTAAATCATGCCCATCGTGACAGTGCGGCGCGCTCGGCTGTGGCTCGAATCCATCGAAGATCAAGTCCCCGCGGATGTCAGCCGTGAAGTTCAAACTTCCAAATCTGACCTGACGGCCAGGGGCGTAGCTTTCGATCTGCTCCAGATGGCCAAGCGAATTGGCCCGTAGTGCAAAGCCGCCGAATACGAAGATCTGTCCGGGGAGAAAAGTCTGACCCTGGACTGCGTCGTTGTTGATGATCGAAGAAGCCACCGAGCCTATCAGTGATGACACAGAGGAACTCTCAATGAAAGCACCAATGTCGGTGTCAAAACCGGCGGGTCTCGGGTAGGGGGTCCCGAACTGTGCGTCTAGGCGGATGGTAACAGGAGACAAGGGACACGATGTTTTACCCAGGTTCGGGCCCTCTTGATGGAGGTAAAACCCTACGTCCTACTTGATTGATATTGATGATGTGGGTATTACAAGAGTAGATCTACCATGAGATCAAGGAGGCTAAACCCTAGAAGCTAGCCTATGGTATGATTGTTGTTCGTCCTATGGACTAAAGCCATCCGGTTTATATAGACACCGGAGAGGGCTAGGGTTACACAGAGTCGGTTACAATGGTAGTAGATCTACATATCCGTATCTCCAAGCTTGCCTTCTACGCCAAGGAAAGTCCCATCCGGACACGGGACGAAGTCTTCAATCTTGTATCTTCATAGTCTTGGAGTCCGGCCGATGATGATAGTTCGGCTATCCGGACACCCCCTAGTCCAGGACTCCCTCAGTGACACTTACCATCATTGTCCGTCTTACTTTTAAAATCCATCTGTACTCAACAGCCTTATGACCATCGAGTAGTTCTTCCAAAGTCTATACTTTGTTTTCATACATGGATCCTCTCTCGGATTTTATGGCCTCGAGCCATTCATCAGAATCCGGGCCCACCATCGCTTCTCCATAGCTCGTAGGTTCATTCTTGTCTAGCAACATGACCTCTAAGACAGGATTACGTACCACTCTGAAGTAGTACACATCCTTGTCGACCTACGAGGTTTGGTAGTGACTTGATCTGAAGTTTCATGATCACTATCATCAGCTTCCACTTCAATTGGTGTAGGCACGATAGGAACAACTTCTTGTGCCCTGCTACACACTAGTTGAAGTGATGGTTCAATAACCTCATCAAGTCTCCACCATCCTCCCACTAAATTATTTCAAGAGAAACTTTTCCTCGAGAAAGGACCCGCTCCTAGAAACAATCACTTTTGCTTCCGGGTCTGAATTAGGAGGTATACCCAACTGTTTTGGGTGTCCTATGAAGATGTATTTATCCACTTTGGGTTCGAGCTTATCAGGATGAAACTTTTTCACATAAGCTTCACAGCCCTTAACTTTCATGAAACGACAGCTTAAGTTTCTCTAAACCATAGTTCATACGGTGTCATCTCAACGGAATTACGTGGTGCCCTATTTAAAGTGAATGTGGTTGTCTCTAATGCCTAACCCATGAACGATAGTGGTAATTCGATAAGAGACATCAAGGTATGCCCCATATCCAATAGGGTGCATCTATGATGTTCGGACACACCATCACACTATGGTGTTCCAGGCGGTATTAGTTGTGAAACAATTTCCACAATGTCTTAATTGTGTACCAAACTCGCAACTCAAATATTCATCTCTATGATCATATCATAGACATTTTATCCTCTTGTCACGAAGATCTTCAACTTCACTCTAAAATTACTTGAACCTTTCAATATTTCAGACTTGTGTTTCATTAAGTAAATATACTTATCATCTACTCAAATCATCAATGAATTAAGAACATAACGATATCCACTACGTGCCTCAACACTCATTGGACTGCACACATCAAAATGTATTACTTCCAACAAGTTGCTTTCTTGTTCCATCTTACTGAAAATGATGCTTTTCTGTCATCTTGCCCATGTGGTATGATTTGCATGTCTCAAGTGATTCAAAATCAAGTGAGTCCAAACGATCCATCTGCATGGATTTTCTTCATGTGTATATACCAATAGACGTGGTTCGCATGTCTCAATCTTTTCAAAAACGAGTGAGTCCAAAGATCCATCAACATGGAGCTTCTTCATGTGTTTTTTACCAATATGACTCAAGTGGCAGTGCCACAAGTATGTGGTACTATCATAACCATCTTATATCTTTTGGCACAAACATGTGTATCACCACGATCGAGATTGATTAAACCATTCATTTTAGGTGCAAGACCATTGAAGGTATTATTCAAATAAACAGAGTAACCATTATTCTCCTTAAATGAATAACTGTATTGCGATAGACATAATCCAATCATGTCTATGCTCAACGCAAACACCAAATAAAAATTATTTAGGTTTAACACCGATCCCGACGGTAGAGGGAGCGTGCGATGTTTGATCACATCAACCTTGGAAATACTTCCAACACATATCGTCACCTCGCCTTTAGCTAGTCTCCGTTTATTCCGTAGCCTTTTATTTCGAGTTATTAACACTTAGCAACCGAACCGGTATCTATTACCATGGTGCTACTAGGAGTACTAGTAAAGTACACATTAATATAATGTATATCCAATATACTTCTGTCGACCTTGCCAGCCTTCTCATCACCAAGTATCTAGGGTAGTTCTACTTCAGTGTTCGTTCCCCTCATTACAGAAGCACTTAGTCTCAGGTTTGGGTTCAACCTTGGGTTTCTCCACTATAGCAGCAACTGATTTGCCGTTTCATGAAGTATCCCTTCTTTCCCTTGCCCTTCTTGAAACTAGTGGTTTTACTAACCATCAACAATTGATGCTCCTACTTGATTTCTACTTTCGCTGTGTCAAACATCACGAATTGCTCAAGAATCATCATGTCTATGCCTGATATGTTATAGTTCATCACGAAGCTCTAGTAGCTTGGTGGCAGTGACTTTGGAGAACCATCACTATCTCATCTAGAAGATAACTCCCACTCGATTCAAGCGATTGTAGTACTCAGACAATCTGAGCATATGCTCAACAATTGAGCTTTTCTCCCTTAGTTTGCAGGCTTAAGAAGCTTGTCGGAGGTCTCACACCTCTTGACATGGGCACGAGCCTGAAATCCCAATTTCAGCTCTTGGAACATCTCATATGTTCCGCGACGTTTAAAAATGTCTTCGGTGCCTCAATTCTAAACCATTTAACATCACTGAACTATCACGTAGTCATCAAAACGTGTATGTCAGATGTTTGCAACATCCACAAACGACGTTCGAGGTTCAACACACCAAGCGGTGCATTAAGGATATAAGCCTTCTGCGCAGCAATGAGGACAGTCCTCAGTTTACGGACCCAGTCTGCATAATTGCTACTATCAACTTTCAACTAAATTTTCTCTAGGAACATATCTAAAATAGTAGAACTAAAGCGCGAGCTTACGACATAATTTGCAAAGACCTTTTGACTATGTTCAGGATAATTAAGTTCATCTAATGAACTCCCACTCAGATAGACATCCCTCTAGTCATCTAAGTGATACATGATCCGAGTCAACTAGGCCGTGTCCGATCATCACGTGAGACGGATGTTGATCGTATATATTATACGACCCATGTTCGACCTTTCGGTCTCTTGTGTTCCGAGGCCATGTCTGTACATGCTAGGCTCGTCAAGTCAACCTAAGTGTTTCGCGTGTGTAAATCTGTCTTACACCCGTTGTATGCGAACGTTAGAATCTACCACACCCGATCATCACGTGGTGCTTTGAAACAACGAACTTTCACAACGGTGCACAGTTAGGGGGAACACTTGCTTGAAATTTTAGTGAGGGATCATCTTATTTTTGCTACCGTCGTTCTAAGCAAATAAGATGTAAAAACATGATAAACATCACATGCAATCAAATAGTGACATGATATGGCCAATATCATTTTGCTCCTTTTGATCTCCATCTTCGGGGCGCCATGATCATCATCGTCACCGGCATGACACCATGATCTCCATCATCATGATCTCCATCATCGCGTCTCCATGAAGTTGTCTCGCCAACTATTACTTCTACTACTATGGCTAACGGTTTAGCAATAAAGTAAAGTAATTACATGACGTTATTCAATGACACGCAGGTCATACAATAAATTAAAGACAACTCCTATGGCTCCTGCCGGTTGTCATACTCATCGACATGCAAGTCGTGATTCCTATTACAAGAACATGATCAATCTCATACATCACATATAGTAAATTCATCACATCCTTTTTGGCCATATCACATCACGCGGCATATGCTGCAAAAACAAGTTAGACGTCCTCTAATTGTTGTTGCAAGTTTTTACGTGGATGCTATAGGTTTCTAGCAAGAACGTTTCTTAACTACGTCAAAACCACAACGTGATATGCCAATTGCTATTTACCCTTCATAAGGACCCTTTCATCGAATCCGATCTGACTAAAGTGGGAGAGACTGGCACCGGCTAGCCACCTTATGCAACAAGTGCATGTCAGTCGGTGGAACCTGTCTCACATAAGTGTACGTGTAAGGTCGGTCCGGGCCGCTTCATCCCACAATACCGTCGAAACAAGATAGGACTAGTAACGGTAAGCATATTGAACAAAATCAATGCCCACAACAACTTGTGTTCTACTCCTGCATAGAATCTACGCAATAGACCTAGCTCATGATGCCACTGTTGGGGAACGTAGCAGAAATTCAAAATTTTCTACGCATCACCAAGATCAATCTATGCAGATTCTAGCAACAAGAGAGAGGGGAGTGTATCTTCATACCCTTGCAGATCGCGATGCGGAAGCATTACAAGAACGCGGTTGGTGGAGTCGTACACGCAGCGATTCAGATCACGGTCGATTCCGATCTAAGCGTCGAACGGACGGCGCCTCCGCGTTCAGCACACGTACAGCCCGGGGACGTCTCCTCCTTCTTGATCCAGCAAGGGGAGAGGATAAGTTGAGGGAGAACTCCGACAGCACGATGGCGTGGTGGTGATGGAGCTCGTGGTTCTCCGGCAGGGCTTCGCCAAGCACTACGGAGGAGGAGGAGGTGTTGGAGGAGGGAGAGGGCTGCGCCAGGGGAAGGGTGTTGCTGACCCTACCACCCCCTCACTATATATAGGGGAAGGGGAGAGGGGGCCGGCCCCTGTAGATGGATCTAGAGGAGGGGGCGGCGGCCAGGGGAAACCCTAGATGGGTTTGGGCGCCCCCACCCCCTAGGAAACTTGCCCCCAAGTCGGGAGGGGAGGCTGCCCTAGGGGTGGCGCCCCAACCTCTCCAGGTTACGTGAGATGGGGTGGGAGGGGCGCTCACCCCTTAGTGGGCTGATGTGCCCGCTTCCCTTGGCCCATAAAGCCCCCCCAACACTTGTCGGGGCCTCCGAAACCCCTTTCGGACACGCTGGTCATCACCTGGTACCCTCGAAACAATTCCGGACTCCAATACCCTTTATCCAATATACCGATCTTCACCTCTGGACCATTCCGGAGCTCCTCATCATGTCCGGGATCTCATCCGGGATTCCGAACAACCTTCAGTAACCACATACTATTTCCCATAACAACTCTTGCGTCACCAAACCTTAAGTGTGTAGACCCTACGGGTTCGGGAACCATGCAGACATGACCGAGACATCTCTCCGACCAATAACCAACAACGGGATCTGGATACTCATGTTGGCTCCCACATGTTCCACGATGATCTCATCGGATGAACCACAATGTCGAGGATTCAAGCAATCCCGTATACAATTCCCTTTGTCAATCGGTAGGTTACTTGCCCGAGATTCGATCGTCGGTATCCCAATACCTCGTTCAATCTCGTTACCGGCAAGTCACTTTACTCGTTCCTTAATGCATGATCCTGTGACTAACTACTTAGTCACATTGAGCTCATTATGATGATGCATTACTGAGTGGGCCCAGAGATACCTCTCCGTCATACAGAGTGACAAATGCCAGTCTCGATTCGTGCCAACCCAACAGACACTTTCGGAGATACCTATAGTGCACCTTTATAGCCACCCAGTTACGTTGTGACGTTTGGTACACCCAAAGCATTCCTACGGTATCTGGGAGTTGCACAATCTCATGGTCTAAGGAAATGATACTTGACATTAGAAAAGCTCTTAGCAAACGAACTACACGATCTTGTGCTATGCTTAGGATTGGGTCTTGTCCATCACATCATTCTCCTAATGATGTGATCCCGTTATCAATGACATCCTATGTCCATGGTCAGGAAACCATAACCATCTATTGATCAACGATCTAGTCAACTAGAGGCTCACTAGGGACATGTTGTGGTCTATGTATTCACACATGTATTACGGTTTCCATTTAATACAATTATAGCATGAACAATAGACAATTATCATGAACAAGGAAATATAAAAATAACCATTTTATTATTGTCTCTAGGGCATATTTCCAACAGAAAACACATCTAAACAGAAAGTAGAAACAAAATTTAACACTAAACAGGAACAAAAACAAAAAACATAAAGAAAATTGGGTTGCCTCCCAACTAGCGCTATCGTTTAACGCCCCTAGCTAGGCATTGAGATTTCAATGATGCTCACATGAAAGACAAGAATTGAAGCACAAAGAGAGCATGATAAAACATGTGACAAACACATCTAAGTCTAACATACTTCCTATGCATAGGCATCTTGTAAGCAAACAAATTATTAAGGCAAGCAAAAACTAGCATATGCAAGGAAGAACAAAGAGATGATAGCAATCTTAACATGAAGAGAGGTAATTTAGTAACATGAAAATTTGTACAACCATATTTTCCTCTCTCATAATAATTACATGTGGTATCATAAGCAAACTCAACAAAATAGCTATCACATAAAATATTTTCAACATGATCCACATGCATACGAAGTTGACACTCTTCCAAAATAGTGGGATTAACATTAACTAAAGTCATGACCTCTCCAAGCCCACTTTTATAAAAAAATCATAAGATTGATCAAAATCCAAATATGTGGGATATAAAGTTGACACTCTTCCAAACCCACTTTCAATAATATTGTAAACACTATCATCAATCTCATATTCATCATGGGGGTTAAATAAATTTTCAAGAACATAAGAAGAATCACCCCAATCATGATCATTGCAACAAGTAGTAAACATCGCAAAACTAGCATTCCCAAGCTTAGGGTTTTGCATATTATTAGCACAATTGACATCAAGAGAATTTATAGTAAAATCATTGCAATTATGCTTTTCATTTTGAGGAACTACCAAGTACGGGTGCAATAGCAACGATCTCATGTTTAACATAAGGAACTATAGCAAATTCATCTTCATAAATATTGGCATCATGGCCACAAGAATAGCAAGCATCATGTTCATCAAGGGATATTTCAATCAAATCATCGGAATCATCATTATCTATAGATTCATTCATATCATTATTTTCTTCCAAAGCAATGGTCATTCTTTCAATAAATTCTTGGACATGGACATTATGAGCAAAGTTTTCATTGCAATATTTAAGTATGACGGAATTTTCAGACTTGTTAAGAGTAAAATCATACTTTTCAATCAAGGAAGCAACTTCATGAGCACCCTTAAAAACGACAAATTCTTTAATTTGTTCGATATCATAGTAACTAAAAACACCCTTTGCATAAGAAGATAAAATTTCATTATCATTGAACTCACATAGGTAGGGAAGGTGTTTTTTAGGGTTCTTAGAGCAACAAGTAAAATCACAAATTTCACAAAGATTCCAAGCATAGCTTAGCAAACTGTTTATATGGAACCATAAGACCTTCCCTTTTTCAGACAAACGATGACGCACAACATGAGCATGCTTGTCTAAAGAGTTCCCATCAACTAGGCTAGTTGGGGTTTCAGCACGAGCGCATAAGGATCGAAGATGATCCAAGTAGAACACTTTAAGTGGATCCGTATTAATAGATTTTTAGCAAGCAAAGATGCAAGCACATAGAAGGCATATGGAGACATGAGCAAACAAAAAGACAAGCAAAAGAGAGGAGATTGGGAAAGAGAGGGCGAATAAAACGGCAAGGGTGAAGTGGGGGAGAGGAAAACGAGAGGCAAATGGCAAATAATGTAAATGCGAGGGAGATGAGTTTGTGATGGGTACTTGGTATGTCTTGACTTGAGCGAAGACCTCCCCGGCAACGACGCCATAAATCCTTCTTGATACATCTTGAGCTTGTGTTGGTTTTCCTTGAAGAGGAAAGGGTGATCCAGCACAGTAGCATAAGTATTTCCCTCAGTTTTTGAGAACCAAGGTATCAATCCAGTAGGAGGCTTCTCAACAAGTCCCACGAACCTACACAAACAAACAAAGAACTCGCAACCAATGCGACAAAGGGGTTGTCAATCCCTTCACGGCCACTTGCAAAAGTGAGATCTGATAGAGATAATATGATATGATAAATATTTTTTGGTATTTTATAATATAGATGCAGAAAATAAAGATGCAAATAAAAGTAGATTGGAAGCAAATATGATAAGAGATAGACCCGGGGGCCATAGGTTTCACTAGTGGCTTCTCTCAAGAGCATAAGTATTACGGTGGGTGAACAAATTACTGTCGAGCAATTGATAGAAAAGCGATGACGTTATCTGGGCATGATCATGTATATAGGCATCACGTCCGCAACAAGTAGACCGACTCCTGCCTGCATCTACTACTATTACTCCACACATCAACCGTTATCCAACATGCATCTAGAGTATTAAGTCCATAAGAACAGAGTAACGCATTAAGCAAGATGACATGATGTAGAGGGACAAACTCAAGCAATATGATATAAACCCCATCTTTTTATCCTCGATGGCAACAATACAATACGTGTCTTGCAACCCTTTCTGTCACTGGGTAAGAACACCACAAGATTGAACCCAAAGCTAAGCACTTCTCCCATGGCAAGAAAGATCAATCTAGTAGGCCAAACCAAACCAATAATTCAAAGAGACTTGCAAAGATAACTCAATCATATAAAAGAATTCAGAGAAGATTCAATTATTATCCATAGATAAATCTGATCATAAACCCACAATTCATCGGATCTCGACAAACACACCGCAAAAAGAGATTACATCGAATAGATCTCCACAAGAGAGGGGGAGAACATTGTATTGAGATCCAAAAAGAGAGAAGAAGCCAACTAGCTAATAACTATGGACCCGAAGGTCTATGGTAAATTACTCACAACTCATCGGAAGGGCTATGATGTTGATGTAGAAGCCCTCCGTGGTGGAATCCCCCTCCGGCAGAACACCGGCAACGGCTCCAAGATGGGATCTCACGGATACAGAAGGTTACGGTGGTGGAAATTGTGTTTCGGTTGCTCCCTGGATGTTTTCGGGGCATGTAGGCTTATATAGGAGGAAGAAGTACACCCGTGGACGCCCGAGGGGCCCACGAGACAGGGGGCGCGCCCTATGGGGGGCGCCCTCCTATCACGTGGAAGCTTCGGCTGCTTCTTGACTTGCACTCCAAGTCCTCTGGATCACGTTCGTTCCAAAAATCATGCTCCCGAAGGTTTCATTCCGTTTGGACTTCGTTTGGTATTCCTTTTCTTCGAAATACTGAAATAGGCAAATAAAACAGCAATACGGGATGGGCCTCCGGTTAGTAGGTTAGTCCCAAAAATGATATAAATGTGTAAAATAAAGCCCATAAACATCCAAAACAGGTAATATAATAGCATGGAACAATCAAAAATTATAGATACGTTGGAGACGTATCAAGGTGTCGATAAAATAACATACGGACATGAGGGCATCATGATCATTCTTAGAATAGCAACATATATATTGTCATATGATTTCTTGTGCTGGAGTAACAATCTATTCACAATGTGAAGTATGAATCAGAAACTTCATTGAAAACTAGCAAACTATAATCTCAGTCATTGAAGCAATTGCAATTTATCATAACATTGGAAAGAGTCAATATAAGAGCTTTTCAGCAAGTCCACATACTCAACTATCATTTAATCTTCCACAATTGCTAACACTCACGCAATACTTATGGGTATGAAGTTTTAATCGGACACGGAGAAAGATAGGGGCTTATAGTTTCGCCTTCCAACCTTTTACCTCAAGGGTAATGTCAACAATAATACTTTATGAAAACCTACATCCAATTGGATATGTATATCAGGATCTTTCCAACACATAGTGCTTGCCAAAGGATAAAGTGTAAAAAGGAAAGGTGAAGATCACCATTATTCTTGTATAAGGTAGAAGACAAAAATAAAATATAGGCCCTTCGCAGAGGGAAGTAGAGGTTGTCATGCGCTTTTATGGTTGGATGCACAAAATCTTAATGCAAAAGAACGTATCTTTATATTGCCACTTGTGATAGGGACCTTTATTATGCAGTCCGTCGCTTTTACTTCTTCCATATCACAAGCTCGTATAAAGCTTATTTTCTTCACACTAATAAGTCGTACATATTTAGAGAGCAATTTTTATTGCTTAACAACTTACTTGAAGGATCTTACTCAATCCATAGGTAGGTATGGTGGACTCTCATGGCAAAACTGGGTTTAGGGATGTTTGGAAGCACAAGTAGTATCTCTACTTGGTGAAAAGAATTTGGCTAGCATGAGGGGGAAATTCAAGCTCAACATGTTGGATGATCCATGACAATATAATTTATTTCGGATATAAAAAAACATAACCCATTATGTTGTCTTCCTTGTCCAACATCAACTTTTTTAGCATGGCATATTTTTATGAGTGCTCACAATCATAAAAGATGTCCAAGATAGTATATTTATATGTGAAAACCTCTCTTTCTTTATTACTTCCTATTAATTGCAACAATGACCAAAACTATGCTTTAATGTTTGTCAACTCTCAACAACTTTTATTCATCATACTCTTTATATGTGAAGTCATTACTCTCCATAAGATCAATATGATCTTTTTGTTTCTTTTTGTTCTTTCTTTTTCTTTTATTCCCTCAAGATCATAACAAGATAGCAAAGCTCTCAACTCAAAACTAATCTTTATTATATATAGCTCACGGACTCAGTTAAATAGATAGGGATCAACACAAAACTCAAAACTAGATCATACTAAACTTTATTCTACTAGATCAAGATATAACCAAAAGGATCGAACTAATAAAAACTGTCAAGATAGAAGTTTGATGGTGATATGATACCGGGGCACCTCCCCCAAGCTTGGCAGTTGCCAAGGGGAGTGCCCATACCCATGTGTTTATGTCTCTTTCTTCGGAGGTGGTGATGATGGAGCTGTTGATGATGTAGGCTTGTCGTCCATCTTCCAAGGCATTCACCATCATAGAAGGATGATCGAGTCTTCGGGATCCTCAAATCTGCAGCCAAACTCATCCTCTTGAATCTATATTCATACTCACAGTTTTGGTTCTGTAGGTCATAGATCTGGGCTTGGAGGTGCTCGATTTTCTCGTGAAGCTTGAAGATGGTCTTCCCAATGTTCTTGGCATCCAACTTGTGGTTGTTGGTGAACTCTGTGATCATCATGTGGTTGGCGTTGAGTCCGTGCTCCACCATCCCTTGGCATTTGAAAACTTGTTGCTCCATTGCTTCGAGCCTTGTCTCCACGCTTATGGTCCTTCTTGATCCCTCAACATCGCGGATGTGCAGCACCCCCTCACGCATCTCAATGCACTACTAGGGAAAAGCTTATACACAGACGCTTACTGGTAGCGAGGGTTAAAAACCCTCGCTACTGCTACTTACTAGCAGCGCAGGTTTTTAAACCTCGCTACTACTAAGTTGATAGCAGTAGCGCGGGTTTTTAACCCTTGCTACTACTAAGCGGTCTCTACCGTGCCCCCGGGACATGCCATAGTAGTAGCGCGGGTTTTTAACCCTCGCTACTACTAAGTTGATAGCAGTAGCGTTGGTTTTTACCCCTCGCTACTACTAAGTGGTCACTACCGTGCCCCTGGACCATGCCATAGTAGTAGCGATGGTTATAAACCCGTGCTACTACCAAGTTTTTACCCCTCGCTACTACTAATCGGTCTCAACCGTGCCCCTCGGGGACATGCCATAGTAGTAGCGAGGGGTAAAAACCCGCGCTACTACTAAATACTGGGTTTCAAACTCTACCCCCCCCTGTGGATCGCCTTTTCAGTTAAAAAAAAGAAAATGATGAAAATGTCAAAAAAATAAAAGAAAATAAGTTTCCCATGTGATATGTGGTCTAGTTGTTGGGAAATATTGCAAATATGAATTTCGACTTTATTTGCAAAATCTCTCGAGAATTTGTAAAAATGGGCATAACTTTTGCATACTAACTCGGATGAAAAAGTTTTTTATATGAAAAATCATCTACTCGAAAAGCTACATCCGAATTTAACGGGGGGAACCCCGTTAAACATTTTCAAAATCCTCAAAAACCTAACAGAAAAAAAGTTACGGGGCTTTTAAGATCTTGAGGCAAAAAAATTCATCAAATTTCAGTTTTTTTTAATTTTTGTTAAATCTGGTCAAACTATGGTCAAACTAATTATTCAAGAATATTAGTGTTACTAAATAATTATTTCAGTTTTTTTGAATTTTGGTCAAATCTAGTCAAACTATGGTCAAAGTGTGGTCAAACAATGGTCAAACTAATTATTCAAGAAATATTAGTGTTACTAAATATTAGTGTTATTTTTTAGAACAATAGTTTCAAACTCAAACAGTGAAATGTGTGACATCATGCTCAAGCTAAATTCCTGAGGTTAATAGGATTGACATCTTACTATTGTCACGAAAACAACAAGTGCAGACTTGGAAACAAGGGAGAATAGAACCCGGAAGTTAAGCGTGCTCAGGCTGGAGTAGTGAGAGGATGGGTGATCGTCCGGGAAGTTAGATGATTTGGAATGATGAGGGGTGATTAGAGATTAAATTGAGCAGCGATGAGGGGTGATTAGAGATTGGAGGTTAAAATAATTCATAAATTTGAAAATTAGGGGGAAAAATCGATTTTTTTTTTCAAAAAAATTCAAAAAATCGAAAATTAGTAGTAGAGCGGGTTTTTATCCACGCTACTACTAACGGACGTAGTAGTAGCGTGGGTGGCACCCGTGCTACTACTATACATTAGCTGTAGCCCCTTATTAGTAGCGCCGGCCCCCGCGCTACTAATAGGCCCAAAACCCGCGCTGTTGCTAGGCTTTTCCCTAGTAGTGATGGTTTGAGGTTGTTGCAGCACCTCCGTGAGGTAAGGGTTGATGACCTTCTCGAAAAACTTGTCCTTGGGGGCGCTTAAAGACGTCATGATGATCTAGATCTGTCAGAAAAACATCTCGAAACAAAAGCAGAGGATTTTGTCGTGGTACGGTGGTCAAAATCTTAAGGAGATTATATAATGAATTTTTACCAACCAAAAGAAGTATTGTGCAAGAAAACGGAGTCCAGAGGGCACACGGGGTGTCCACAAGGCAGGGGGCGTGCCCAGGGGGGTAGGGCGCTGTCGGATTTTGGGTTCTGGCAGACCCTTGAGGTTCGAACTTTGGGGTGCGCGCGAAGATCTCTCTCCTACCAACCCACGCCCCAACGCCTCGCTAAGGATCCAAGCTAGAAAGATGAACACACGAGGGACACGGGGTTTATACTGGTTCAGGCCACCATTGTGGTGTAATACCCTACTCCAGTGTGTGGTGTGGTGGATTACCTCAGGGGCTGATGATGAACAATACAAAGGAAGAACAACCTCGCGAGGGATGTTCTTGTGGTGGTGTTGTCCCTTCGGAAGGGTCGATTCGAGATCCCCTCCTACTGTGGTGGCTAGCCCTATATATAGAGAGGCCCTGGTCCTCTTCCCAAATATTGAGCGGGAAGGGCGTCAACAATTGGCCATTTTGAAGGGGAACATCTAGTACACTTATCCGGACTAAAGTTGGTCTTTGACTACCAAAGACTGTGACAATGACACCATCTTGGGCTCCACGGTGACCTCCATCCTGCCGCTCTGCTGGTTTGCACGAAAGAGTAAACAAGGACACTATGCAGGCCGGTGCCCGCCTGGCCACGGTCATCATGGCTTGCGTCACGGGCACCTCGCGAGGTACCCTTGCCTTGATCTCTCCGCCTCCTCACAAGTTTTCCTGGCGATGCCACTCCTGAGGAAGCTTCATGTCGTCCTCCCCGCGAGGCTTGCCCCTCGCGAGGGTCTTGAGCTTGAGTTGATGAAGATGGGCCGTACTGGGCCACTACTTGAGCCACGCTGCAGGCCATAGGCAGGGAAGTCTGGGGACCCCCGTTCCCAGAACGCCGACAGTAGCCCCCGGGCCCAAGGCGCGCCCGAACTTGGCTTAGCAGAGAAGTGAAGGGGCAAGTGCGAAGCGCCGTGGGCCCCAATAGCCTGTGGCCTTGGGTGCCGCGTCGTGGTTGATTGTATGTGGGCGTCTCCATTTCCCCATGCCCCTCATTACGTGCCCGGCTAGGCGGACCCGTGGTTGCACACAGTTACTCCCCTTTCGCTGTTTGCATGCTCCCTGTCCTTCCTTCTTCCTCGAGCTCCAGCCTCTACCTCCAATCCAACTCGAGCTCTTCCCCCTTCCTATCGCCATGGCGCCAATGAAGAAGGAAAAGGGGAAGAAGCCCGCGCCTCGCCCCGCTCGCCTCCGGCAGCGGCTCCCGCCATCGATCAGTCAATCATACTCAACCTCAAAGCCTTGAACAAGGTCGACTCCGCCCTTGCTTCCATCTTCAACGAGTGCGGGAGGATGACTGTTTGGCCTGCGTCCCATGCCTCCTTCGATAGGGTCGTCACGGAGGTCCGATTCTTCGCCGGCGCCTTGTGGGCGGGTCTGGTACCCCCCCTTTTCTGCTTTCTTCAATGCGGTGCTCTCCCATTACCAGATCCACATGATGCACCTTGGTCCCGAGTCCATTACCCTCCTTGCTGTCTTCGCCTTTGTATGCGAGGCCATGGTGGGCATTCCTCCCTCCGTTGCCCTCTTGTGCCACTTCTTCTCCTTGCGCCTGAGTGACCCAACTCAATGCTTGGGGTGCGTGAGCTTCCTCGCCGCGCCAGAGATGGCTGCCTTAGGGATTGATTTCAGCCTTCCTCCTCCCGCGAGCGGATCCCGAGAGTGGTGGCTGTATGTGGATGTCGGAGTGCCCAGCCCTCTGCTCTCGCACCCAACATTGCCTGCTATTCCCAACTCAGGCTGGGGTTATGAGAAGCTCACGAGCCCCCGTCTTGCCTTCGTCTGGCACCGCTTCGAGAGTTTGAGGGCGCTCGGTGTGACAGTGCCCCAGGTGGTGAAGGAGTTCCTTCAACATCGCATTGCTCCTCTCCAGCGCCACTCCCGTTGGATGTGGGCCTTTGCAGGGCACGGAGACCGCATGAGGCTCCAGGAGGAGGATCTGGCGCCTGAAGCACTGAGGACGGTGCCGAGGGCCTTGACTGGCGACCCTTCTCCAGGCAATATCCGGCACGGGGCCATCCTCTTGTATCTTTGCTCGGGCAGGGCCAATTTTGTGAGGCAGATGCCCAGCTTCGACGAATGGGGGCTGTGCCCGGTCGGCCTCATGGGGCCCCGTGAGAACCCAGTTGCTATGGTCGCTCTTCCGGTTGCCCATGGCGGTCCTGCCTCAGGGGATGGAGCAGGGAGGAAAGAAGCGCCGGGGGCTGAGAGGTCTGACGCTGAGACGCTCATGTCGTGCGGGGCTCCTGAGGCGGCATCCTCCGAAGCCCGTTCTGGAGCGGTGGCAGGTGAGGAGTTGCAACCTGTGGCTCCTGAGGCCGGGGCTCCCGAGGCCCCGGCCGACCCTCATGAGGTGGCGCCTCGCGGCGTCCCCCAGTCTGGCTCCCTTGGTGCTGGTCACCTTGATGCCTCCTCCATGCCACGGGCCGACCCTTGCGTCAAGAGATTAGGCCGGTTCCGCATAGACTTCGAGGCCCTCCGCAAGAGGAAGGAGGCTTCGGGTGGCAATGATCGCCCTTGCCGCCCGTTGAAGTGCAGGAAGTATTTCACCTCTTCTCTCTCAGTTCCTTACTTTACTGTTCCTTCAGCTGATTGCGGCCTTTCAGGGCCCTTCCTGCCGAGTTCGCGGAGACGGCCGAGGAGCCATGCCCCCAAGCTTCGTCTTCACCGCTAACCTTGAGCGCCCCGAGCTCGAGCACCACCCCCGCCGCGGGGCCGGTTGGAGAAGTGGGCCGTCCCGCGGGGTATCTTGAGCCTGCGTGCTTGCTGCCCCTCCTTCATGAGCTCTCCTGGGGTACAACCAGCTTGCCCCGTGCTCCTCCCCTGATCGTGGATGGCGACTGGCTGAGGTCGATCTTGAGTTCCTCCTCAGGGGACAGACCCGCGCCAGGCTGGATCCCTGGCGGGGCCCGTCCGGCAATCGCCGGGGCGCCAACCCCCAGCCCCCCGCCGAGTGGGGGCATGCTGCCTCAGGGCCCTCCGCCTGCACCAATGGCGGAGGACGACGTGGAAGACGTGCTTAGGCGCGCTTGGGAGCGCAACACCCTTCGCCAAGAGTTTCTTCAAAAGGCGGCAGATGCGATGAGCCAGCTCGCCGTGGAGCTTGCTGGAGAGGACATGCGCCTTAAGGCCGAAGGCCTGCGCCTTGCCGAGGAGAGGCGCAAGCTGAAGGTGGCTGTCAGCCTTGCGCGTCACCAGCATGACCTTGAAAACGCAAAGGCTGAAGCGTCGCTGGTGGCCTCACGAGAGGCCTGCTCCCAAGCCATCGAGGAGGCCCAGGAGGCGGACCGACGGTGCAAGGCCGCAGAGGAGCGCGCGTGGGAGCTCCAAGCCTGGAGCAACTCCCTGGAGCAGCAAGTGGAACTGCGCCAGGCCGCCCTTGCGCCGCTGAAGGGGTCACCCGCTGAAGAGAAGGAGCTTCTGCGGCGCGAGGAGGCGCTGGCACTGGAGGCCGCCGAGCGCAACCTTGATCTTGAGCGGTTGGAGATGAGGGAGCGCCTGGTGACCCAGGCGGAGGACGATGTCGGCGCGGGGGAGGCCCGGGTCCAAGAAGAGATCAACCTCACGTGGCGGAAGCTCTCTTGGGTCTTGAGCTCAAGTACGAAGGGAGGTTGGAGTTGGTGAAGGCCGAAGCTGAGGGTAGGACCGCTGCCCTCATGGCCAAGCTGACTGAAGTGACACAGCGTGCAGATTCCTCCGCAGCCGCCCTTGGCGCAGTGCAAGCTAGGCTGGCCTCTTCCCGTGCCGAGCTGCTTCTTCTCCAACAGAGGGTTGATAATGACGAGGCCGTCGCACGGCGGAATGAGGATGAGATCCGTTAGCGGCAGACTCTGGAGCACGTGCATGGCCCCATGCTCCGAACGCTTAGGGAAAGGGCCAACGCGGCCCTGGGCTACATCTGCGAGGCGGCTGCTGCGGAGCCTCGTGCAATCAACTATGCTGGAAATCTCCAGTTTTTCACAAATGTGGTGACGCAGCTGGAGAATCACTCTGACAGGGCCCGCTGGCTTGTTGAGGAGAGGAGCCGAGTCCTGCTTGGGCGTGCCTTCTCCCGTGTTTTCAGCCACCTCCAGGACAGAGATCCCCACTTCGATTTTGCCGCCGCCATCGCACCGGTGCCCATAGCCATCCGGGGCGATCTGGCACAGTGGGTGGAGGACAACGTGGATGCCCTTGTGAGGGCCTTCGCTTCTGACAACGATGGCGTGATCGTGGCTGCTGATGAAGGCGACGTCGTGAATGGTGGTGAGAATGGTGCTGATGACAACGGTGGTGATGGCGCCAGCGATGCCTCCGGGGGTGCTCTAGAAGACGTGGCGAGTGATATGTGTGACTGATCGTATGCCGCCTCCGCTGTTTACCCTGCGTGTAAAGAGTTCGGGCTCGGCCCTGAAGGTTGTAAGAGCATTTTGGGAGGGGCAGCCCCTCGTGTAAAAGATTGCAACTGGTACGCTTGTAGACATAATGCCGCATGTGTGCTTATGCTGGGCCACTGACCCCGCGATGGGTCAGCTGACTTGTTTACCTTTGACCCGGATTGGTCCCGAGCGAGCCTACGGGGGCTGCAGTGTCTTGAGTGTCTTCTGGGTGAACCCATCGATCTCGCAATGAGAGCCTCCCGAGAGGGTGCGGCGACAGTGGTCCGGATTGTTGGCGTGTTTGGCCCGGCCTGGCTTGCGAGGGGGAGGCAACTGATGCTAACTTTGGACGCAAATCCGAAACCAGAACGCGAGAAATTGCTCGAATGAGACTAAATGCCCCTTCCCCAAACACACGCAAGTCTCAAGCTCAAATCCAACTTAAATTCAAATCGAAGAAACTCAACAACAGAGAAAAAGGCAAAAGGCAAAGGCCGCGTCCGGCACCTAGTCTAGTCTTCGACGTCTTCCCACCAGCGCAGAGCTAAGTGCTGCCACTGGGTGTGGGCGGTGATACGTCTCCAATCTATGTATAATTTATGAAGCATTCATGCTATTATACTATCTGTTTTGAATGATTACGGGCTTTATTATACACTTTTATATTACTTTTGGGACTAACCTATTAACCGGAGGCCCAACCCATATTGTTGTTTTATTGCCTGTTTCAGTATTTCGAAGAAAAGGAATATCAAACGGAGTCCAAATGGAATGAAACCTTCGGCAGCGTGATTTTTTGGAAGAATATGATCCTGGAGACTTGGAGTTCACGTCAGAAGATCCTCGAGGAGGCCAGGAGATAGGAGGGCGCACCCACCCCTCCTGGGCATGCCCCCCTGTCTCGTGGGCCCCTCGAGCACCCCCCGACCGACTTCTTTCGCCTATATAAGCCCACGTACCCTAAAAACATCAAAGGAGAAGATAGATCGGGAGTTCCGCCGCCGCAAGCCTCTATAGCCACGAAAAACCTCTCGGGAGCCTGTTTCGGCACCCTGCCGGAGGGGGGGGGCGCTCACTAGTGGCCATCTTCATCATCCCGGCGCTATCCATGACGAGGAGGGAGTAGTTCACCCTCGGGGCTGAGGGTATGTACCAGTAGCTATGTGTTTGATCTCTCTCTCTCGTGTTCTCTCTCGTGTTCCCTCTATGGCATGATCTTGATGTATCCCGAGCTTTGCTATTATAGTTGGATCTTATGATGTTTCTCCCCCTCTACTCTCTTGTGATGAATTGAGTTTTCCCTTTGAAGTTATCTTATCGGATTGAGTCTTTAATGATTTGAGAACACTTGATGTATGTCTTGCATGGGATACCCGTGGTGACAATGGGGTATTCTATTGATCCACTTGATGTATGTTTTGGTGATCAACTTGCGGGTTCCGCCCATGAACCTATGCATAGGGGTTGGCACACGTTTTCGTCTTGACTTTACGGTAGAAACTTTGGGGCACTCTTTGAAGTACTTTGTGTTGGTTAAATAGATGAATCTGAGATTGTGTGATGCATATTGTATAATCATGCCCACAGATACTTGAGGTGACAATGGAGTATCTAGGTGACATTAGGGTTTTGGTTGACTTGTGTCTTAAGGTGTTATTCTAGTATGAACTCTATGATAGATTGAGCGAAAATAATAGCTTCATGTTATTTTACTACGAACTCTTGAATAGATCGATCCGAAAGAATAAATTTGAGGTGGTTTTGTACCCTACCATAATCTCTTCATTTGTTATCCGCTATTAGTGTCTTTGGAGTGATCTTTGTTGCATGCTGAGGGATTGTTATATGATCTATCTATGTTATTATTGTTGAGAGAACTTGCACTAGTGAAAGTATGAACCCTATGCCTTGTTTCCTACCATTGCAATATCGTTTACGCTCACTTTTATCGCTTGCTACCTTGCTGTTTTTATAATTTCAGATTACAAATACTTATATCTACCATCCATATTGCACTTGTATCACCCATCTCTTCGCCGAACTAGTGCACCTATACAATTTACCATTGTATTGGGTGTGTTGGGGACACAAGAGACTCTTTGCTATTTGATTGCAGGGTTGCTTGAGAGAGACCATCTTGATCCCACGCCTCCCACGGATTGATAAACCTTAGGTCATCCACTTGAGGGAAATTTGCTACTGTCCTACAAACATGTGCACTTGTAGGCCCAACAACGTCTACAAGAAGAAGGTTGTGTAGTAGACATCAGGCGGGAGCCCTCGAGGCCCGAGGGCGGCTCTCCGGAGACTCCGGGGCGTGTACAGCCCCAACTCATTATTACATGAGAGTGTCACGGGCGGCGAGCTTCACAAGCACTAGGCCTTCTTCACATGTACCTGCCTTGCTTCATATTGTCAGACGAGGGGCCCGCCTTGCGCCACACTCTACCGCCATCGACGGTGATCAGAAACCAAGGACGACGTGAATGGGGTAGAGCGGTTGCCAGTGGTTCCCCTGATGACCACGATTCCTCTGTCGGGGGCAGGCCCTGAGGCACCTCCCCGGCAGAGGGCCTACCTCCTGGGAACGCCTTGCTCCGAGCGCCGCGGGGGCGAGCCCGGATCTCGGCCCCTCTCCTGCAGCCCCCGGTGCCCTCCTCCTGAGGGGTAGGAGGATGCAGCATTGGGGCAGCCATCTGTTGCGGCGACCTGTACCTCCTGCGACTCATGGTTAACATAAGCTTGCTCCTAAGGAATTAGCGGTACCCGATAGTTGCTGCCACCAGCGCGGTTGTCGAGGCTCTCTTGGGGTTCCTGAAAGAGCTCAACTTTTGGCGTCTCTTCCCCCCCAGCCTGGCCCGAGGAACGAGCCATGGTCTTCTTCCAGTGCACACTCTTGATCCACCATGTGGGGCACATAGGCTTCTGGGGCCACCGCCCCGAGGGCCTCGCCGTAGTGACCCATGCGCCACGCGGTCCGGCTTGAAGCGTCGTGTTGCAGGTGGTAGCGTGATGTCTCGCCTAGGCCGTAGGCTGCGGTGCGCGCTCCCTTGCCCGCCGGAGGTGAAGCCGGCACGGCCTGTCGCCCGGTGCTGACGACCAAGCTGGCGTTGAGGAGGCCTTGGAATCCGCCCGGAGCTGCGCGGGCACGTATGGGGCCACCATACAGCCCGCCCAGGATCTGGGGTGGCAGCTGGACGCAGAATGGAGCTGCTCCAGAGGCGGCGGCATCCAGGAGCTCGGCCACACGCTCCAACAGCACGTCGTGGCCGCCCTCCTACAGCCTACACCGTAGCAGCTCTCAGGCCACCGTGAGCGCGACCCTTGAGTTCGCCTGCTCCCGTCGGGTGTGCGGCGCTCTGGCCCGGTGTGGCTCGAGGCCCTTGCCGCCGATCGTACCTACCACGGTGTGAGGGCAGGCGGCGCTTGGCCGTGTCGCCCATGCCCCGCAGCGCCCTGCAGAGCGCGAGCTGCCTGGGGCACGAGGTTGAGGTCGCCTTGGACAGGCGGCGCGGCGTGGGCAGGCCACGCCGCCCAGCGGTCAGCGTTGGTCGTCGGGTCCCTAGACATGGAGATGGCGGAGCGATGGAGCGTGAGGCGGTGGAAGAAGGATTCTGATGCACCCCTACCTGGCGCGCCAAATGTTGGATTTCGGGTTCGGGCAGACCCTTGAGGTTTGAACTCTGGGGTGCGCGCGAAGATCTCTCTCATACCAACCCACGCCCCAGCGCCTCTCTAAGGATCTAAGCTATAAAGATGAACACACGAGGGACACAGGGTTTATACTGGTTCAGGCCACCATTGTGGTGTAATACCCTACTCCAGTGTGTGGTGTGGTGGATTGCCTCAGGGGCTGATGATGAACAATACAAAGGAAGAACAACCTCGCGAGGGATGTTCTTGTGGTGGTGTTGTCCCTTTGGAAGGGTCGATTCGAGATCCCCTCCTACTGTGGTGGCTAGCCCTATATATAGAGAGGCCCTGGTCCTCTTCCCAAATATTGAGCGGGAAGGGCGCAAACAATTGGCCATTTTGAAGGGGAACATCTAGTACACTTATCCTGACTAAAGTTGGTCTTCGACTGCCAAAGACTCTGACGATGACGCCGTCTTGGGCTCCACGGTGACCTCCATCCTGCCGATCTGCTGGTCTTGGTCTTGTTGCACCAAAATGGTAGCCTTTGCCTAATGCCTTGGCCTGTGCTCGCTCCCTTTGCACCAATGAAGAAACAAGGACACTGCGCAGGCCGGCGCCCGCCTGGCCACGGTCGTCATGGCTTGCGTCACGGGCACCTCGCGAGGTACCCTTGCCTTGATCTCTCCACCTCCTCGCGAGCTTGCCTGGCGAGGCCGCTCCTGAGGAAGCTTCCCGTCGTCCGCCCCGCGAGGCTTGGCCCCTCGCGGGGGTCTTGAGCTTGAGTTGATGAAGATGGGCCGTACTGGGCCACTGCTTAAGCCACGCCGCAGGCCGCAAGCAGGCAAGTCTGGGGACCCCCATTCCCAGAACACCAATTGGCATGCTCTCCACCCTCGTGGGTGCCCTGTGTCTCCTTTGGCTTGCTTCTTATTTTCCTAATTTTTTAAAATTCCAAAACAGAGAAAAATTGCTATTTGAGCAGTTTTGGAGTCGGTTTACTTACCGTACCACATACCTATTCCTTTTCGAAGTCTGGAACATTTTGGAAAGTGTCCCTTATGTACTCCTCCGGGGTTACGGTGTCAATAACATTGGTTTCAACATTTATGTGATTACTTGAGATATAATGTTTGATTCTTTGACCGTTCACCACCTTCGGATTTGTGCCTTCGACGTTTTTGATTTTTATTGCACCAGAATGATAGACCTCCTCTACAATGTAAGGACCTTCCCATTTAGAGAGAAGTTTTCCTGCAAAAAATCTTAAATGAGAGTTGTATAGCAAAACATAATCACCTACATTAAACTCACGCTTTTGTACCCTTTTGTCGTGCCATCTTTTAACTTTTTCTTTAAACAGTTTGGCGTTCTCATAGGCCTGGGTTCTCCATTCATCAAGTGAGCTAATGTCAAAAAGCCTCTTCTCACCGGCAAGTTTGAAATCATAATTGAGCTCTTTAATAGCCCAATATGCCTTGTGTTCTAGCTCGAGAGTTAAGTGACATGTTTTTCCATAAACCATTTTTTATGGAGACATACCCGTAGGATTTTTATATCCAGTTTTATAGGCCCATAATGCATCATCAAGTTTCTTGGACACTTCCTTTCTAGATCTATTAACAGTCTTTTGAAAAATCAATTTAATCTCTCTATTACTCAATTCTACTTGGCCACTAGACTGAGGGTGGTATGGAGATGCAATTCTATGATTAACATCATACTTAGCAAGCATTTTATGAAAAGCACCATGAATAAAATGTGAACCACCATTAGTCATCAGATATCTAGGGGCTCCAAATGTCAGAAAAATAACTTCTTTAAGTATCTTAATAGAAGTGTTATGATCAGCACTACTAGTTGGAATGGCTTCTACCCACTTAGTAACATAATCAACAACAACTAAAATAGGTGTATACCCATTAGAGGAAGGAAAAGGTCCCATATAATCAAGGCCCCAAATATCAAATGGTTCAATAACAAGTGAATAGTGCATAGGCATTTCTTGACGTCTACTAATATTACCAATTCTTTGACATTCATCGCAAGACAAGACAAACTTACGGGCATCTTTGAAGAGAGTAGGCCAATAAAAGCCGGATTGCAATACCTTATGTGCAGTTCTATCTCCCTCGTGGTGTCCTCCATATGCCTCGGAGTGACACTTGCGTAGGATCTCTTCCTGTTCATGCTCAGGTACACAACGTCTAATGACACCGTCTACTCCTTCTTTATAAAGGTGTGGGTCATCCTAGAAGTAATGTCTTAAATCATATTTTTTTTCTTTTGCTAGTATATGAAACTAGGTGGTATAAATTTAGCAACAATGTAATTAGCATCATCAACATACCATCGAACAGTATGAAAAACATTCTCTAACCTAGACAAGTTGTCTGGAACGGGGTTCTCGACTCCCTTTCTATCAATAATATGCATATCAAATTCTTGTAGCAAGAGAACCCATCTAATAAGTTTAGGTTTAGCATCTTTCTTTTCCATAAGTATTTAACAGCAGCATGCTCAGTGTGAATAGTTACTTTGGAATCAACAATATAAGGTCTAAACTTATCACAAGCAAATACAACTGCTAAAAATTCTTTTTCAGTAGTAGCATAATTTCTCTGGGCACTATCTAGAGTTTTACTAGCATATTGGGTAACATTTAATTTCTTGTCAACTCTTTGTCCTAGAACAACACCTACAGCATAATCACTAGCATCACACATAATTTCAAAGGGTAAATTCCAATTAGGTGGCTGAACAATAGGTGTAGAAATCAAGGCTTTCTTAAGTATTTCAAATGCTTCTACACAATCATCATTAAAGGCAAAAGGAACATCTTTTTGTAAGAGATTAGTCAGAGGCCTAGAAATTTTTGAGAAGTCTTTAATGAACCTCCTATAAAAACCGGCATGACCAAGGAAACTTTTTATACCTTTGATGTCCTTAGGTCACGACATCTTTTCAATAGCATCAACTTTAGCTTTATCAACTTCAATACCTCTTTCAGAAATTTTATGCCCCAAGACAATACCTTCATTAACCATAAAGTGGCACATCTCCCAATTCAAGACAAGATTAGTTTCTTCACATCTCTACAAGACTCTATCAAGGTTGCTTAAGAAATCATCAGAAGAAGTTCCATACACGGAGAAATCATCCATGAAAACCTCAACAATCTTTTCACAAAAGTCGGAGAATATAGCAGTCATACATCTTTCGAAGGTAGCAGGTGCATTACATAAACCAAAAGGCATGCATCTATAAGCAAAGGTACCAAAAGGGCAAGTAAAAGTGGTCTTATCCTGATCCTCTTTTGACACAGGTATTTGAGATAAACCAGAATAACCATCTAGAAAGCAAAAATGTCTATGTTTGGATAATCTTTCTAGCATTTGATCAATAAAAGGTAAAGGGTAATGATCTTTTCTAGTAGCTTTATTAAATTTGTGGAAATTAATTACCATTCTATAACCTGTACAATTCTTTGTGGGATCAATTCATCTTTATCATTAGGAACGACCAATACCTCCCTTCTCAGGGACACAATGGACAGGACTTACCCACTGACTATCATCAACAAGATAAATTATACCTGCCTCCAGAAGCTTTAGTATTTCATTTCTTACCACTTCTTTCATCTTAGGATTTAACCGTCATTGGTGTTCAACAACTGGTTTAGCATCTTTCTCCAGGTATATTTTGTGCTGGCATAGAGTGGGACTAATGCCCTTAAGATCATCCAGAGTATATCCAATAGCAGCGTGGTGCTTCTTCAGAGTTTTCAACAATTTCTCTTCTTCATGCTCTGAAAGGTTAGCACTAATAATAACAGGATATATCTTCTTTTCATCAAGATAAGCATATTTAAGAATGTCAGGTAATTGTTTAAGCTCAAACACGGGATCACCCTTGGGTGGAGGAGGATCCCCTAGAATTTCAATAGGCAAGTTGTGTTTCAAAATAGGTCCTTGTTTAAAGAACACTTCATCTATTTCTCTTCTTTCATTCATAAACATATCATTTTCATGGTCTAGGAAATATTGTTCTAAAGGATCATTAGGAGGCATGGCAATACAAGCAAGACCAATGATTTCATCTTTACTAGGCAATTCTTTATCATGGGGTTGTCTACGAAATTTAGAGAAATTAAAGTCATGAGACATATCCCCTAAGCCAACTGTAACAATATCTTTTTCGCAGTCTATCCTAGCATTAACAGTATTCAAGAAGGGTCTACCAAATATAATGGGACAAAAGTCATCTTGTGGGGAACCAAGAACAAGAAAATCAGTAGGATATTTAGTTTTCCCACAAAAGACTTCAACATATCTAACAATCCCAATTGGTGAAATAGTATCTCTATTGGCAAGCTTAATAGTAACATCAATACCTTCTATTTCAGTAGGTGCAATATCATGCATAATTTCTTCATATAAGGAATGAGGTATTGCACTTGCACTAGCACCCATATCACATAAGCCATGATAACAATGATATCCTATTTTAACATAAACAACAGGCATGCCAACAACAGGGGTATGTTTATTTTTAGTATTAGGTCTAGCAATTCTAGCAACTTTATCACAGAAGTAAATAACATGCCCATCAATATTATCGACCAAGAGATCTTTAACCATAGCAATACTAGGTTCAACTTTAATTTGCTTAGGGGGTGTAGGTGTTCTAGCACTACTCTTACGAACCGTTTGCACATGAACACGTCACCGTGTACCTCCAACGCCGAGGGTGATGCACCGCATCTCACGCCGAAGTAGACCCATCCGGAAGCGCGGTACGCAAGCAATCCGGCGGGTGCTTTTTAGGACCCCGAAACCCCACGCGCCCGGGAGGGACCCCGTCTGGACGCGCGGTGGCTATGGGCTGCCCTAGGTCGGTTCGCCCGCCCCTAGAGCCTCGAGGATCACTGCCCTTCAACAAAGAACGAGAGAGAAAGAACAAGGGAGAGATGTAAAACTAGGGTAAAAAGTAGATTGATTGTTCAATTGTGTGTTGTCCTTAAATCGACCGTCACCTCTTACATATATATGAGGCGGCTGGACTTTCCATACAAGAAAAGGACTCAAATCATGTCCAAAACATCAAAAGATAACCTAACTCGGACTATGAGGGCCGGAACTTCCGGGCTAAAATTACATCAAGTTGCCCTCTTGCACAGCTCCTGCAGGTCGCATATGGCTTCGGATCGCGATGGTCCCAATAGCAAAGTTGTAATCTTGCAATGGAGAAAAATTCCTTAGTTGATCACTTTTTCATCCAAGGTCATCTTGATGTAGAAATTGGTCCCGCAAATCTGCAAATAATGTTAAAATTCCAGTTTTCGGGGCGCACCGCGTGCAAACTTTCGGTTTAGCCTGGAACCTCCCCGGAAATTTTGCATACAAACTCTGATTTAGACGATTTTCTATCAAAATTGATCGTTTCGATGAGGCGAAGACAATCTGTGTAGAAACTTTTCTCATATGGAGCCATCTTGGGGGCTTAATCATCCGAATAGTGTTCTGAATAGAAAATCTGAATACTTCGAACACAACTTCGGCCTTAGAAATGAGACCGGATGGCTATGGCCCAAATATCAAAGTTTCTCCTTTTGACAATACAGAGCTGTCTGATTTTGAACACTTCTCCATTTGAGGCCATCTTAATTAAGTTCTTGGTCGTGCCAAAATCTGGTGTCAACACATGCCCCCCTGTTTTTCGGCAAAACTTGCATGCCGAAAAATAATTTATAATGTATTTGTTCTAAGGACGGTGTCAACACTCCATCGGCCATTTATATTTCTTAGGACGATAATTATGTATCGGCCATGTTTTTGCTAAGGGCGATAGTTATTTATTGGCCATGTCTTTGTTTGAACCTCTTGATGCAAACTTGGGTGAAACCTTCTCAACTTCAATCCGATGATAAAGTTTCATAGATATGTATCTCAAGATTGTCCTCCAAACCATAATGTTCACCCTTTTGCTAGAATTTTGCAGATAATCAACAATAAACTTTCTCCAGTCCTTACTTTCGGCTGCATAAAAATTTCATTAGTGGCCGAGGTGGTGAGCTCCAACTAGGCCTTACCTATGTTGGCAAGAACAAGCATCGGCTATTGATAGAAGTGCAATACACCATTACCAACATGGTAGCCGTATGTTTGCTATGCCAACCCTTCCGAATTATCATGTCTAGATATATGAACAATTTTAAAGCAACACAAGGTAAATTTTGCATCTAGGCATACCTCAAGATAAACTACAAGTGATTCGTCAAAACATTGATAACCCTTAGATATTTGTTGCACTACTCATAACGAATCACCAAAAGCCTCAATATGTGTAGCATCTATGGCAAAAGTTCCAAACCGAATAACATTGCATATTCAGCTTTGATTATTGTGCAATAAATATTTTAAGAGGCATGAGGCTTCACAGAATAGCACTATATGGAGATATATAAACAACACCAACACCGTCGCCATTGTTATGAATTCAACTATCAAAACATAATCTCCATAGTATTTGTCTCGCTCTCCAATCGAAATAAGGATGATGTTAGATTACTACACCGGCCATGCATTGACATAATCTTAGGACGATAGATAAATATCGGCCATTACCATGTAAACTTCGTTCAAAGCACATATAGCCGAAACAAACAAACGAAATGTCAAATCAAGTATTTCGGCCCTTTGGATGAGTAACAAACTTGTAGCTAACCAAATGTGTAGTGACTTGCTAATACCATTTCATGATGTAAGAAATTATATTGCATCCATGGATTAAAATAAGCCCATTGAGGGTTACCAATCATACCTGATGATGAATTCCATGGCATAAGCGTTAATGGCATAGTTGAAGAAATGGATAATGTGTAGACCGAAGATGCTGAAACCTTCGGCTTGGTCCTTCATAGTTTTCACTCTTTTCATTCTTCACCTTTGCCGCACTTCTTGTAATGGAAGCTTGCACATAATTCTTATTTTGAGCACTTCCTTTGGGAACCCATGCCATGTTCCAATCTTCAAGTTCTTGTGCACTAAGTTTTTGTAATTTCTTCTTTTGCTAATATGATAAGCCGAGTATGCACCCCGGCTGCGATTTTGTTTGAAGCAATGACAATTCTTGTTTTACCTTGTGCACTTTCAACGTCTTTTCTTCAGATTTGGCACTTTGATTCTCGACAATTGATTGCTTCATCTCATTGCCTTTAGTAGCCAATGTTAACACTTTAATTGGCTCTTCACCCTTTAAGATCAAATATGAATTGGCACTCTTGCGACCATCTTTTTTAACTCAATATACTTGTTTGATCACCTCTTTCTTCTTTTTTGAGCTCCGGGCCGATTCTTTCTTATTGAAACGGTCTTGAACATATGACTGCTTACTGAACGTTGATCTTCCTGGAGCTGCATAATAATGGTGAGATGGTCTAGAATATGATGGAGAATGTGCCATTGTATCATACCTGTCCCATGATGAATATCGATCTACATGAGCATAGGGAGGCATCCACGACATTGGCATTGGCGATCAAAAATAAGGATATGAACACGTTGCATTAAAATTGTCTTCTTACCAATACCGATCCTTGGATTTGTGCCTAGGGGGTGATCTTGATGCTTTTGCATTACTCGACCGATAAGCACCATTCTCTTCACTTTTCTTTTGATATTTATGTAATAACTGTGCAAAAGTGACCTTGGATTTCTTGTGCTTGTGTTTATTGCAGCCTTTATCTCCTTTGATTTTGCTTGCATCGATCTTTGGATTGCTTTCTTGCCCCCCAGTCCTTGGCGTCTTCATTGTATCTTCGATAGAACTCATGCCTTCAAGAATATTTTCATTGTGCTCTTGAACAACTTCTTTACTTGAAAACTTAATACCATCACCTGCAGTTTTTACCTTCTCATCTTTAAAGGAATCATCTTGAAGCAGCCGATTCAAAAACTATTTTCCACTAGGACCAATCGGAATAGACTGGTCATCCCTTGGTGTTTCAACAAATTTTAATCGTCCTTTATCAATGGCTGATTTAACTATTTGACGAAACATGTTGCAATCCTCAAAATTATGCTTGGACGAATCACGCAACTTGCAATACATTCGTCCTTGGATTGATGGCTTCACATGGTGATCAAGAACTCTAATGTAATTATTATTCAGCAACAAATCAAATATTTGATCACACATGCTTGAATTGAAGGTAAACTTTTTATTCTCTAGCCGATCTTGCTATGAGAACGGCTTTGGAGTTAAGCTAATGAATAGTTCAGATTTTGCATTACCCCATTCGGCTATGCATTGTGTTTTGCGCTCTATCTTTGATGACTTTGAAAAGGAAATTATACTATCATCGGTTTTCTCAACAGAGTATAACATTGGCTTTAAATTTGTGAAATCAAAGTAGTTAGAATATACATGTCTCAATTGAGCCCATGCGTAAGCCAAGTATGAAGCAAGCAAAGATACACAATTATATATGAACTTTAAATAAAGCAATGGAAAAAGCTTTGGTTGCAGTAATAAGTCACTATCGGTCTCTTTAAATGGTAAAATATATTGACTGATATGCTTTGTAACAATTTTATTGCTAACAAGTAAATTTTCCTTCATCATTGGTCTTTCAAAATTACTTATAAGATCTTTTCTAATAGATGTATCAACAATAAAGTTGCAACCATATCTATAAATAGGTAAATCACTTGCTAGGCATACCTCTTTGAATATGTTGGGAGAGCATGACAATGGTGTAATTTGAATGATACTTTGTTCCGCTTTCAGTTCGCTCCCCAACGCCTTGGCATCCTCTTTTTGTTCAATAGATTCGACAGATATTATATTTGATTCGGCTTTTTCAATAACTGAATTTTCTTTCTTACCCGAATCAATACTTTTACTTTTTGAATTTCCAAGGCTTTTCGCTCTTGTCTAATTTTAGCCCACATCTCAACTTGGCGAGCTTTAAAATTTTTCATCTCAATTTCCATCCACTCCTCATGAGATTGCCCCCCAATACTTTGAGACTCTTCCGGCAATGAGGTGCCAAAACTTTGCAATTGTTTAGGGGGTACACTGGATGGTATAATACTGGGCGAATGCATCATTTGCACAACTCTAGCTTTTACAGCAGCAAAATCATGAGGCTTCCCGCCTTCTATTAGTTCCTGTTGAATGGATTTGCACAAATCCCAAGAAAATGTAAGCTTGTTCTCAATTACCCAGTCTGGATATGGTTGCCCCCTGATGCTTTTAGACTCTTTCGGTAATGAGATGATGCCGAAATTTCATATTTATATAGGGGGAACATGATATGACACAGTAGTAGGTGAAGGCATTTGTGCTCCTGTAGATGTTTCACTTATTCGGCCATGACCATTAAGGTGCGGAGACGAATTATGGACATCAACAATTGCGTATGGTGCCAAAAAACTAGTAGCATGAGGTGTAGCATACGATGTTTGAGGGTAATTGGCCAAATAACTAGAGTAGCATGGCCAATTCCCCTATCCACCGGCATGTTTGGATTAAAATGTTGCAAATTAGTTGCCGATGAACAAAAAGATGAAACACTATGTTGCATGCCATTGAAAGTTCCTACATGGGGTATTTCAACTTGATTAACCGAACTCATCATGTTGTTCATCGGCATATAGATTTGTGGGGTTGCCGATGCACGAAAGTTGGGATACATATGTTGCATGTTGCTAAAATTATATAAAGTTAAAGCATGAAGATTATTCTGAATTGGCTGTTGCACATAATTAGATGCATTATTGATAAAACTAGGGCTAGCCGATACATTATGTTCATTAGACGATCTAGCAACAACATATGCATTATTTGCATCTACATAAGTGAATTGGGTATTCATATTACCTTTGTAGATCGCAAACCCTAGATGACGATCTCTTCATAGCAAGAACAGACCGGAGACTGTTCAAAGCTTCATCCCCAGCAGAGTCGCCAAAAAGTGTGTTCACACACGAACACGTCATCGTGTACCTCCAACGTTGAGGGTGATGCACCGCAGCTCACGCCAAAGGAGACCCGTCCAAAAGCGCGATACGCAAGCAATCCGGCGGGTGCTTTTCAGGACCCGAAACCCCACGTGCCCGGGAGGGACCCCGTATGGACGCGCGACAGCTATGGGCTGCCCTAGGTCGGTTCGCCCGCCCCTAGAGCCTCGAGGATCGCTGCCCTTCAACGAAGAACGAACGAAGAACAAGAGAGAAAGAACAAGGGAGAGATGTAAAACTAGGGTAAAAGGTAGATTGATTGTTCGATTGTGTGTTGTCCTTAAATCAGCCGTCACCTCTTACATATATATGAGGCGGCTGGACTTTCCATACAAGAAAAGGACTCAAATCCCGTCCAAAACATCAAAAGATAACTTAACTCGGACTATGAGGGCCAGAACTTCTGGTCAGCCCGGAACTTCCGGGCTAAAATTACATCAAATTGCCCTCTTGCACAGCTCCTGTAGGTCGCATATGGCTTCCGATCGCGATGGTCCCAAAAGCAAAGTTGTAGATTTTGCAATGGAGAAAAATTCCTTAGTTGATCATTTTTTCATCCGAGGTCATTTTGATGTCGAAATTGGCCCCGCAAATCTGCAAATAATGTTAAAATTTCAGTTTTCGGGGCGCACCACGTGCAAACTTTCGGTTTAGCCTGAAACCTCCCCAGAAGTTTTGCCCGCAACTTCCGGGGCAGACTTATGCACCACACTAATTTGGCTCTAACTTTTGCATACAAGCTCAGATTTAGACGTTTTTATATCAAAATCGATTGTTTCAATGAGACGAAGACAATCCATGTATAAACTTTTCTCATATGAAGCCATCTTGAGGGCGTAATCAGCCGAATAGTGTTCTGAATAGAAAATCTGAACACGTCCAACGCAAATTCGTCCTTAGAAATGAGACCAGATGGTTATGGCCCTAATATCAAAATTTGTCCTTTTGACGATACAGAGCTTTCTCACTTTGAACACTTCTCCATTTGAGGCCATCTGAATCAAGTTCTTGTCCGTGCCAAAATCTGGTGTCAACACGAACCATAGCTGAAGCTTTAGCATGATCCTTTATGCTAATAGGGAAAGGTGGTTTCTCAATGTAAGCAGTAGGAACAATAGGATCAACATTATAAGTGATAGTCTTTTCTTCAACTTTAATAGGTTCTACTACTTTCACTTCATTGGGAGGATGATATTTAAATGACTTCTCCTTAGGGAGATCAACATGAGTAGCAAATGATTCACAGAAAGAAGCTACTATCCCAGAGTCAAGTCCATAGTTAGTGCTAAATTCACAAAAAGCATCGGTATCCATAAAAGATTTAACACAATCGAAATTAGGTGTTATATAATTATGATCACGATGAACCACATGCATAGGATAAAACTTCTGATGGAATTCCAATTCTAATCGGTTCTAGCTCCATGATCCAATATCATCACATAGCCTAAACCATGTCAATGCCTTTCCCTTCAAAGATAAAGGGAAGACCTTCTTCTTGATAACATCCTCGGGCATACCTGCAAGCTTAAATAATCCACAAACTTCATCCACATACATTAGGTGCATATCGGGATGTAATGTTCCATCTCCTGTAAAAGGATTAGCTAGCAGTTTCTCTATCATACCCGAAGGAATTTCAAAGTAAACATTTTCAGTAGGTTCAGTGGGTTGAGGAGCAACTCTTTGCTCTTCTGGTCGGGGTGAAGATACCCTGAACAAGCCCTTCAAAGGATTATTTTCCATAGTAACAAGTGACAGTAAATTTCAGCACACTATATAAATGTTTCCTAACCAAATTCCACCTAGCAAAGATGCTTCACTCCCCGGCAACGACGCCAGAAAAGAGTCTTCATGACCCACAAGTATAGGGGATCTATCATAGTCCTTTCGATAAGTAAGAGTGCCAAACCCAACGAGGAGCAGAAGAAAATGACAAGCGGTTTTCAGTAAGGTATTCTCTGCAAGCACTGGAATTATCAGTAAAAGATAGTTTTGTGATAAGGTAATTCGTAACGGGTGACAAGTAACAAAAGTAACAAGGTGTAGCAAGGTGGCCCAATCCTTTTTGTAGCAAAGGACAAGCCTGGACAAACTCTTATATAAAGCAAAGCGCTCCCGAGGACACATGGGAATTATCGTCAAGCTAGTTTTCATCATGCTCATATGATTTGCGTTCATTACTTTGATAATTTGATATGTGGGTGGACCGGTGCTTGGGTACTACCCTTCCTTGGACAAGCATCCCACTTATGATTAACCCCTCTCGCAAGCATCCGCAACTACGAAAGAAGAATTAAGGTACCATAACATGAAACATATGGATCCAAATCAGCCCCTTACGAAGTAACGCATAAACTAGGATTTAAGCTTCTGTCGCTCTAGAAACCCATCATCTACTTATTACTTCCCAATGCCTTCCCCTAGGCCCAAACAATGGTGAAGTGTCATGTAGTCGACGTTCACATAACACCACTAGAGGAGAGACAACATACATCTCATCAAAATATCGAACGAATACCAAATTCACATGACTACTTATAACAAGACTTCTCCCATGTCCTCAGGAACAAACGTAACTACTCACAAATCATATTCATGTTCATAATCAGAGGGGTTAATACGCATAAAGGATCTGAACATATGATCTTCCACTGAATAAATCAACGCATCTGAAGGAAATATGCCCTAGAGGCAATAATAAATTTATTATTTATTTCCTTATATCATGATAAATGTTTATTATTCATGCTAGAATTGTATTAACCGAAAACATGATACATGTGTGAATACATAGAGAAACTGAGTGTCACTAGTATGCCTCTACTTGACTAGCTTGTTTATCAAAGATGGTTATGTTTCCTAGCCATGGACAAAAGAGTTGTCATTTGATTAACGGGATCACATCATTGAGAGAATGATGTGATTGACTTGACCCATTCCGTTAGCTTAGCACTTGATCGTTTAGTATGTTGCTACTGCTTTCTTCATGACTTATACATGTTCCTGTGACTATGAGATTATGTAACTCCCGTTTACCGGAGGAACACTTTGTGTGCTACCAAACATCACAGTGTAACTGGGTGATTATAAATGTGCTCTACAGGTGTCTCCGAAGGTACTTGTTGGGTTGGCGTATTTCGAGATTAGGATTTGTCACTCCGATTGTCGAAGAGGTATCTCTGGGCCCACTCGGTAATGCGCATCACTATAAGCCTTGCAAGCATTACAACTAATTAGTTAGTTGCGGGATGATGTATTATGGAACGAGCAAAGAGACTTGCCGGTAACGAGATTGAACTAGGTATTGAGATACCGACGATTGAATCTCGGGCAAGTAACATACCGATGACAAAGGGAACAACGTATGTTGTTATGCGGTCTGACCGATAAAGATCTTTGTAGAATATGTGGGAGCCAATATGAGCATCCAGGTTCCACTATTGGTTATTGACCGGAAACATGTTTCGGTCATGTCTACATTGTTCTCGAACCCGTAGGGTCCGCACGCTTAAGGTTTCGATGACAGTTATATTATGAGTTTATGAGTTTTGATGTACCGAAGGAGTTCGGAGTCCCGGATGAGATCGGGGATATGACGAGGAGTCTTGAAATGGTCGAGACGTAAAGATCGATATATTGGACGACTATATTCGGACTTCGGAAAGGTTTCGAGTGATTCGGGTATTTTTGGGAGTACCGGAGAGTTATGGGAATTCGCCGGGGAGTATATGGGCCTTATTGGGCCATAAGGAAATAGAGGAGAGAGGCCAAAAGGAAGGAGGCGCGCAGCCCCCCTCTGGTCCGAATTGGACAAGGGGTGCAGACCCCTTTTCCTTCCTCCTCTCCCCCTCTTTCCTTTTCTCCTACTCCAACAAGGGAAGGAGGAGTCCTACTCCCGGTGGGAGTAGGACTCCCCCCTTGGCGCGCCTCCTCCTGGCCGGCCGCCCCCTCCCCCTTGATCCTTTATATTGTTGGAAATATGCCCTAGAGGCAAGAATAAATGGATTATTATTATATTTCCTTGTTCATGATAATTGTCTTTTATTCATGCTATAATTGTATTATCCGGAAATCGTAATACACGTGTGAATACATAGACCACAATACGTCCCTAGTAAGCCTCTAGTTGACTAGCTCGTTGGTCAACAGATAGTCATGGTTTCCTTGCTATGGACATTAGATGTCGTTGACAACGGGATCACATCATTAGGAGAATGATGTGATGGACAAGACCCATTCCTAAGCATAGCACAAGATCGTGTAGTTCGTTTTGCTAGAGCTTTTTCAATGTCAAGTATCTCTTCCTTAGACCATGAGATCGTGTAACTCCCGGATACCGTAGGAGTGGTTTGGGTGTACCAAACGTCACAACGTAACTGGGTGACTATAAAGGTATACTACAGGTATCTCCAAAAGTGTTTGTTGGGTTGACACGGATCGAGACTGGGATTTGTCACTCCGTATGACGGAGAGGTATCACTAGGCCCACTCGGTAGTGCATCATCATAATGAGCTCAAAGTGACCAAGTGTCTGGTCACGGGATCATGCATTACGGTACGAGTAAAGTGACTTGCCGGTAACGAGACTGAACGAGGTATTGGGATACAGACGACCGAGTCTCGGGCAAGTAACATACCGTCTGACAAAGGGAATAGTATACGGGGTTGCTTGAACCCTCGACATCGTGGTTCATCCGATGAGATCATCGAGGAGTATGTGGGAGACAACATGGGTATCCAGATCCCGCTGTTGGTTATTGACCGGAGAGCCGTCTCGGTCATGTCTGCATGTCTCCCGAACCCGTAGGGTCTACACACTTAAGGTTCGGTGACGCTAGGGTTGTATGAATATGAGTATGCAGCAAACCGAATGTTGTTCTGAGTCCCGGATGAGATCCCGAACGTCACGAGGAGTTTCGGAATGGTCTGGAGGTAAAGAAAACTATATAGGAAGTGTTGTTTCGGCCATCGGGAAAGTTTCGGGGTCACCCGGTATTGTACCGGGACCACCGGAAGGGTCCCGGGGGTCCACCGGGTGGGGCCACCTATCCCGGAGGGCCCCGTGGGCTGAAGTGGGAGGGGAACCAGCCCCTAGTGGGCTGGTGCGCCCCCCCTTGCCCCCCTGCGCCTAGGGTTGGAAACCCTAGGTGGGGGGGGGGGGCGCACCACTTGACTTGGGGGGCACTCCACCCCCTTGGCCGCCCCCCCCTTGGGAGATTGATCTCCCACGGCCGGCGCCCCCCGGGGGGCCTATATAAAGGAGGGCAGGGGGGAGGGCAGCCGCACCCAAGTCTTGGCGCCTCCCTCCCCCTGCTACACCTCGTCCTCCTCCCGCAGCAGCTTGGCGAAGCCCTGCCGGAGTTCTGCTGCATCCACCACCACGCCGTCGTGCTGCTGGATCGTCATCAACCTCTCCTTCCCCCTTGCTGGATCAAGATAGAGGAGACGTCACGCTGACCGTACGTGTGTTGAACGCGGAGGTGCCGTCCGTTCGGCGCTAGGATCTCCGGTGATAGGATCACGATGAGAACGACTACTTCAACCCCGTTCTTTTGAACGCTTCCGCTCGCGATCTATAAAGTGGTATGTAGATGCATCTCTCCTTTCACTCGTTGCTTAGATGAACTCATAGATGGATCTTGGTGAAACCGTAGGAAAATTTTTATTTTCTGCAACGTTCCCCAACAGTGGCATCATGAGCTAGGTCTATGCGTAGTTCTCTATTGCACGAGTAGAACACAATTTTGTTGTGGGCGTAGATCTTGTCAACTTGCTTGCCGCTACTAGTCTTTTCTTGCTTCAGCGGTATTGTGGGATGAAGCGGCCCGGACCAACCTTACACGTACGCTTACGTGAGACAGGTTCCACCGACTGACATGCACTAGTTGCATAAGGTGGCTAGCGGGTGTCTGTCTCTCCTACATTAGTTGGAGCGGATTAGATGAAAAGGGTCCTTATGAAGGGTAAATAGAAGTTGACAAAATCACGTTGTGGTTATTCGTAGGTAAGAAAACGTTCTTGCTAGAACCCAATTACAACCACGTAAAAGATGCAACAACAATCAGAGGACGTCTAACTTGTTTTTTGCAGCAATTGTCATGTGATGTGATATGGCCAGAAGTTGTGATGAATGATGAATGATATATTGTGATGTATGAGATCATGTTCTTGTAATAGGAATCACGACTTGCATGTCGATGAGTATGACAACCGGCAGGAGCCATAGGAGTTGTCTTTTTTTGTATGACCTGCGTGTCATTAAAGAACGCCATGTAAATTACTTTACTTTATTGCTAAACGCGTTAGCCATAGAAGTAGAAGTAGTCGTTGGCGTGACAACTTCATGAAGACACAATGATGGAGATCATGATGATGGAGATCATGGTGTCATGTCGGTGATGAAGATGATCATGGAGCCCCGAAGATGGAGATCAAAGGAGCTATATGATATTGGCCATATCATGTCACTACTATATAATTGCATGTGATGTTTATTATGTTTTATGCATCTTGTTTAGTTAGAACGGCGGTAGTAAATAAGATGATCCCTTATAATAATTTCAAGAAAGTGTTCCCCCTAACTGTGCACCGTTGCTAAAGTTCGTCGTTTCGAAGCACCACGTGATGATCGGGTGTGATAGATCCTTACGTTCACATACAATGGGTGTAAGACAGATTTACACATGCAGAACACTTAGGGTTAACTTGACGAGCCTAACATGTACAGACATGACCTCGGAACACAGAGACCGAAAGGTCAAACATGAGTCGTATGGAAGATACGATCAACATGGAGATGTTCACCGATGACGACTAGTCCGTCTCACGTGATGATCGGACACGGCCTAGTCGACTCGGATCGTGTAACACTTAGATGACTAGAGGGATGTCAATCTGAGTGGGAGTTCATTAAATAATTTGATTAGATGAACTTAATTATCATGAACTTAGTCTAAAACTTTTGCAAAATATGTCTTGTAGATCAAATGGCCAATGCTCATGTCAACATGAACTTCAACGCGTTCCTAGAGAAAACCAAGCTGAAAGATGATGGCAGCAACTATTCGGACTGGGTCCGGAACCTGAGGATCATCCTCATAGCAGCCAAGAAAGATTATGTCCTAGATGCACCGCTAGGTGAAGCACCCATCCCAGAGAACCAAGATGTTATGAACACTTGGCAATCACGTGCTGATGATTACTCCCTCGTTCAGTGCGGCATGCTTTACAGTTTAGAACCGGGGCTCCAAAAGCGTTTTGAGAAGGATGGAGCATATGAGATGTTTGAGGAGCTGCAATGGTTTTCCAAGCTCATGCCCGGGTCAAGAGATATGAAGTCTCCGACAAGTTCTATAGTTGTAAGATGGAGGAAAACAGTTCTGTCAGTGAGCACATACTCAAAATGTCTGGGTTGCACAACCGCCTGTCCCAGTTCGAGATCAACCTCCCGGAAGAGGCGATCATTGACAGAATCCTTCAGTCGCTCCCACCGAGCTACAAGAGCTTTGTGTTGAACTACAATATGAGGGGATGGTGAAGACCATTCCTGAAGTACTCTCAATGCTGAAGTCAGCAGAGGTTGAAATCAAGAAAGAACATCAAGTGTTGATGGTCAATAAGACCACTAAGTTCAAGAAGGGCAAGGGTAAGAAGAACTTCAAGAAGGACGGCAAAGATGTTGCCGCGCCCGGTAAGCCAGTTGCCGGGAAGAAGTCAAAGAATGGACCCAAGCCTGAGACTGAGTGCTTTTATTGCAAGGGGAAGGGTCAGTGGAAGCGGAACTGCCCCAAATACTTAGCGGACAAGAAGGCCGGCAACACTAAAGGTATATTTGATATACATGTAATTGATGTGTACCTTACCTGTACTCGTAGTAACTCCTGGGTATTTGATACCGGTGCCGTTGCTCACATTTGTAACTCACAGCAGGAGCTGCGGAATAAGCGGAGACTGGCGAAGGACGAGGTGACGATGCGCGTCGGGAATGGTTTCAAGGTCGATGTGATCGCCGTCGGCATGCTGCCTCTACATTTACCTACGGGATTAGTTTTAAACCTCAATAATTGTTATTTAGTGCCAAGTTTGAGCATGAACATTGTATCTGGATCTCGTTTGATACGAGATGGCTACTCATTTAAATCCGAGAATAATGGTTGTTCTATTTATATGAGAGATATGTTTTATGGTCATGCCCCGATGGTCAATGGTTTATTCTTAATGAATCTCGAACGTAATGTTACACATATTCATAGCGTGAATACCAAAAGATGTAAAGTTGATAACGATAGTCCCACATACTTGTGGCACTGCCACCTTGGTCACATTGGTGTCAAGCGCATGAAGAAGCTCCATGCTGATGGACTTTTAGAGTCTCTCGATTATGAATCATTTGACACATGCGAACCATGCCTCATGGGCAAAATGACCAAGACTCCATTCTTCGGAACAATGGAGCAAGCAACCAACTTGTTGGAAATCATATATACCGATGTGTGCGGTCCAATGAGCGTTGAGGCTCACGGAGGATATCGTTATGTTCTCACTCTCACTGATGACTTGAGTAGATATGGGTATGTCTACTTAATGAACCACAAGTCTGAGACCTTTGAAAACTTCGAGGAATTTCAGAATGTAGTAGAGAATCAACGTGACCAAAAGATAAAGTTCTTACGATCGGATCGTGGAGGAGAATATTTAAGTCACGAATTTGGTACACACTTAAGAAAATGTGGAATCGTTTCACAACTCACGCCGCCTGGAACACCTCAGCGTAACGGTGTGTCCGAACGTCGTAATCTCACTCTATTGGATATGGTGCGATCTATGATGTCTCTTACCGATTTACCGCTATCATTTTGGGGATACGCTCTAGAGACAGCTACATTCACTTTAAATAGGGCACCATCTAAATCCGTTGAGATGACACCGTATGAATTATGGTTTGGGAAGAAACCTAAGCTGTCGTTTCTAAAAGTTTGGGGATGCGATGCTTATGTCAAGAAACTTCAACCTGAAAAGCTCGAACCCAAGTCGGAAAAATGCGTCTTCATAGGATACCCTAAGGAAACCATTGGGTATACCTTCTACTTAAGATCCGAGGGAAAGATATTTGTTGCCAAGAACGGATCCTTTCTGGAAAAAGAGTTTCTCTCGAAAGGAGTAAGTGGGAGGAAAGTAGAACTCGATGAAGTACTACCTCTTGAACCGGAAAGTAGTGCAGCTCAGGAAAATGTTCCTGTGGTGCCTACACCGACTGGAGAGGAAATTAATGATGATGATCAAGGTACTTCTGATCAAGTTGCTATTGAACTTCGTAGGTCCACAAGGACACGTTCCACACCAGAGTGGTATGGCAACCCTGTCCTGGAAATCATATTGTTAGACAACGGTGAACCTTCGAACTATGAAGAAGCGATGGCGGGCCTAGATTCCAAAAAATGGCTTGAAGCCATGCAATCCGAGATAGAATCCATGTATGAAAACAAAGTATGGACTTTGACTGACTTGCTCGATGATCGGCGAGCGATAGAAAACAAATGGATCTTTAAGAAGAAGATGGACGCGGATGGTAATGTAACCATCTATAAAGCTCGACTTGTCGCTAAGGGTTATCGGCAAGTTCAAGGGATTGACTATGATGAGACTTTCTCTCCAGTAGTGAAGCTTAAGTCCGTCCGAATCATGTTAGCAATTGCCGCATACTATGATTATGAGATATGGCAGATGGCGTCAAAACGGCATTTCCTTAACGGGCATCTTGAGGAAGAACTGTATATGATGCAGCCGGAGGGTTTTGTCGATCCTAAGAATGCTAACAAAGTATGCAAGCTCCAGCGATCCATTTATGGGCTGGTGCAAGCATCTCGGAGTTGGAACATTCGCTTTGATGAGATGATCAAAGCGTTTGGGTTTATGCAGACTTATGGAGAAGCCTGCGTTTACAAGAAAGTGAGTGGGAGCTTTGTAGCATTTCTCATATTATATGTAGATGACATACTTTTGATGGGAAATGATATAGAATTCTTGGACAACATTAAGGCCTACTTGAATAAGTGTTTTTCAATGAAGGACCTTGGAGAAGCTGCTTACATATTAGGCATCAAGATCTATAGGGATAGATCGAGACGCCTCATAGGTCTTTCACAAAGCACATACCTTGATAAGATTTTGAAGAAGTTCAAAATGGATCAGTCCAAGAAAGGGTTCTTGCCTGTACTACAAGGTGTGAGATTGAGCTCGGCTCAATGCCCGACCACGGCAAAAGATAAAGAAGAGATGAGCGTCATCCCCTATGCCTCAGCCATAGGATCTATTATGTATGCCATGCTGTGTATCAGACCTGATGTAAACCTTGCCGTAAGTTTGGTAGGAAGGTACCAAAGTAATCCCGGCAAGGAACACTGGACAACGGTCAAGAATATCCTAAAGTACCTGAAAAGGACAAAGGACATGTTTCTCGTTTATGGAGGTGACGAAGAGCTCGTCATAAAGGGTTACGTCGACGCTAGCTTCGACACAGATCTGGATGACTCTAAGTCACAAACCGGATACGTGTATATGTTGAATGGTGGAGCAGTAAGCTGGTGCAGCTGCAAGCAGAGCGTCGTGGCAGGATCTACATGTGAAGTGGAGTACATGGCAGCCTCGAAGGCAGCGCATGAAGCTATTTGGGTGAAGGGGTTCATCACCGACCTAGGAGTCATACCCAATGCGTCGGGGCCGATCAAACTCTTCTGTGACAACACTGGAGCTATTGCCCTTGCCAAGGAGCCCAGGTTTCACAAGAAGACCAGGCACATCAAGCGTCGCTTCAACTCCATCCGTGAAAATGTTCAAGATGGAGACATAGATATTTGCAAAGTACATACGGATCTGAATGTCGCAGATCCGTTGACTAAACCTCTCCCGCGAGCAAAACATGATCAACACCAGAACTCTATGGGTGTTCGATTCATCACAATGTAACTAGATTATTGACTCTAGTGAAAGTGGGAGACTGTTGGAAATATGCCCTAGAGGCAATAATAAATGGATTATTATTATATTTCCTTGTTCATGATAATTGTCTTTTATTCATGCTATAATTGTATTATCCGGAAATCGTAATACACGTGTGAATACATAGACCACAATACATCCCTAGTAAGCCTCTAGTTGACTAGCTCGTTGGTCAACAGATAGTCATGGTTTCCTGACTATGGACATTAGATGTCGTTGACAACGGGATCACATCATTAGGAGAATGATGTGATGGACATGACCCATTCCTAAGCATAGCACAAGATCGTGCAGTTTGTTTTGCTAGAGCTTTTTCAATGTCAAGTATCTCTTCCTTAGACCATGAGATCGTGTAACTCCCGGATACCGTAGGAGTGCTTTGGGTGTACCAAACATCACAACGTAACTGGGTGACTATAAAGGTGCACTACAGGTATCTCCGAAAGTGTCTGTTGGGTTGACACGGATCAAGACTGGGATTTGTCACTCCGTATAATGGAGAGGTATCACTGGGCCCACTCGGTAGTGCATCATCATAATGGGCTCAAAGTGACCAAGTGTCTGGTCACGGGATCATGCATTACGGTACGAGTAAAGTGACTTGCCGGTAACGAGACTGAACGAGGTATTGGGATACCGACGATCGAGTCTTGGGCAAGTAAGATACCGTCTGACAAAGGGAATAGTATACGGGGTTGCTTGAACCCTCGACATCGTGGTTCATCCGATGAGATCATCGAGGAGTATGTGGGAGCCAACATGGGTATCCAGATCCCTCTGTTGGTTATTGACCGGAGAGCCGTCTCGGTCATGTCTACATGTCTCCCGAACCCGTAGGGTCTACACACTTAAGGTTCGGTGACGCTAGGGTTGTATGAATATGAGTATGCAGCAAACCGAATGTTGTTCGGAGTCCCGGATGAGATCCCGGACGTCATGAGGAGTTCCGGAATGGTCCGTAGGTAAAGAAAACTATATAGGAAGTGCTGTTTCGTCCATCGGAAGGGTCCCGGGGGTCCACCGGGTGGGGCCACCTATCCCGGAGGGCCCCGTGGGCTGAAGTGGGAGGGGAACCAGCCCCTAGTGGGCTGGTGCGCCCCCCCTTCGGCCCCCCCTGCGCCTAGGGTTGGAAACCCTAGGTGGGGGGGCGCACCACTTGCCTTGGGGGGCACTCCACCCCCTTGGCCGCCGCCCCCCTTGGGAGATTGATCTCCCACGGCCGGCGCCCCCCCTGGGGGCCTATATAAAGGAGGGCAGGGGGGAGGGCAGCCGCACCCAAGTCTTGGCGCCTCCCTCCCCCTGCTACACCTCGTCCTCCTCCCACAGCAGCTTGGCGAAGCCCTGCCGGAGTTCTGCTGCATCCACCACCACGCCGTCGTGCTGCTGGATCGTCATCAACCTCTCCTTCCCCCTTGCTGGATCAAGACGGAGGAGACGTCACGCTGACCGTATGTGTGTTGAACGCGGAGGTGCCGTCCGTTCGGCTCTAGGATCTCCGGTGATAGGATCACGATGAGAACGACTACTTCAACCCCGTTCTTTTGAACGCTTCCGCTCGCGATCTACAAAGTGGTATGTAGATGCATCTCTCCTTTTACTCGTTGCTTAGATGAACTCATAGATGGATCTTGGTGAAATCGTAGGAAAAATTTTATTTTCTGCAACGTTCCCCAACATATATACGGGGGCAGGGGGCACCTCTAGGCAGAACAACAATTGATCCCTTGGATATCTTAGCTGTGTGCGGTGGCCCCCTCCACCATAGTCCACCTTGATAATATCATAGCGGTGCTTAGGCGAAGCCCTGCTTCGGTAGAACATCATCATCGTCACCATGCCATCGTGCTGACGGAACTCTCCCTCGACATTCGGCTAGATCGGAGTTAGAGGGACGTCATCAAGCTGAACGTGTGCAAGAACTCGGAGGTGTCGTGCTTTCGGTGCTTGATCGGTCGGGCGGTGAAGATGTACGACTACATCAACCGCGTTGTGCTAACGCTTCCGCTTTCTGTCTACGAGGGTACGTAGACGACACTCTCCCCCCTCGTTGCTATGCATCACCATGATCTTGCGTGTGCGTAGGATTTTTTTTTATATTACTACGTTCCCCAACAGTGGTATCAGAGCCTGGTTTTATGCGTAGATGTTATATGCACGAGTAGAACACACATGAGTTGTGGGCGATACAAGTCATACTGCTTACCAGCATGTCATACTTTGGTTCGGCGGTATTGTTGGATGAAGCGGCCCGGACCAACATTACGTGTATGCTTACGCGAGACTGGTTTTACCGTCGTTCTTTGCACACAGGTGACTAGCGGGTGTCAGTTTCTCCAACTTTACTTGAACCGAGTGTGGCTACGCCCGGTCCTTGAGAAGGTTAAAACAACACTAACTTGACGAACTATCATTGTGGTTTTGATGCGTAGGTAAGAACGGTTCTTGCTCAGCCCGTAGCAGCCACGTAAAACTTGCAACAACAAAGTAGAGGATGTCTAACTTGTTTTTGCAGGGCATGTTGTGATGTGATATGGTCAAGACGTGATGCTATATTTTGTTGTATGAGATGATCATGTTTCGTAACCAGGTTATCGGCAACTGGCAGGAGCCATATGGCTGTCGCTTTATTGTATGCAATGCAATCGCCTTGTAATTGTTTTACTTCATCACTAAGCGGTAGCGATAGTCGTAGAAGCAATAGATGGCGAAACGATAACGATCCTGCAATGGAGATCAAGGTGTCGCGCCGGTGATGATGGTGATCATGACGGTGCTTCGAAGATGGAGATCACAAGCACAAGATGATGATGGCCATATCATATCACTTATATTGATTGCATGTGATGTTTATCCTTTATGCATCTTATCTCGCTTTGATTGACGGTAGCATTATAAGATGATATCTCACTAAATTTCAAGATAAAAGTGTTCTCCCTGAGTATGCACCGTTGCCAAAGTTCGTCGTGCCCAGACACCACGTGATGATCGGGTGTGATAAGCTCTACGTCCATCTACAACGGGTGCAAGCCAGTTTTTGCACATGCAGAATACTCAGGTTAAACTTGACGAGCCTAGCATATGCAGATATGGCATCGGAACACTAAGACTGAAAGGTCGAGCGTGAATCATATAGTAGATATGATCAAAATAATGATGTTCACCATTGAAAACTACTCCATTTCACGTGATGATCTGTTATGGTTTAGTTGATTTGGATCACGTGATCACTTAGATGATTAGAGGGATGTCTATCTAAGTGGGAGTTCTTAAGTAATATGATTAATTGAACTTTAATTTATCATGAACTTAGTCCTGGTAGTATTTTGCAAATTATGTTGTAGATCAATAGCTCGCGTTTTTGCTTCCCTATGTTTTTATATGTGTTCCTAGAGAAAACTAAGTTGAAAGATGTTAGTAGCAATGATGCGGACTTGGTCCGTGATCTGAGGTTTATCCTCATTGCTGCACAGAAGAATTATGTCCTTGATGCGCTGCTAGGTGACAGACCTATTGCTTAACGGCTTAGAATCGGCACTTCAAAGACGTTTTGAACGTCATGGACCATATGAGATGTTCCAAGAGTTGAAGTTAATATTTCAAGCAAATACCCGATTTGAGAGATATGAAGTCTCCAACAAGTTCTATAGCTAAAAGATGGACGAGAATTGCTCAACTAGTGAGCAAGTGCTTAGATTTTCTAAGTACTACAATCGCTTGAATCAAGTGGGAGTTAATCTTCCAGATAAGATAGTGATTGGCAGAGTTCTCTAGTCACCATCACCAAGTTACTGGAACTTCATGATGAACCATAATGCAAGGGATGACGAAAATGATTCCCGAGCTCTTCGTGATGCTGAAATCGACGGAGGTAGAAATCAAGAAAGAGTATCAAGTGTTGATGATTGATAAGACCACTAGTTTCAAGAAAAGGGCAAAGGAAAAACAAAGGCAACTTCAAGTAGAATGGCAAGCAAGTTGTCACTCCCGTAAAGAAGCCCAAAGCTGGACCAAAGCCTGAAACTAAGTGCTTCTACTGCAAAGGTAATGGTCACTGGAAGCGAAAATGCCCTGAATACTTGGTGGATAAGAAGGATGGCTAAGTGAACAAGGGTATATTTGATATACAGGATTTTGATGTGTATCTTACTAGTGTTTATAGTAGCCCTTGGGTATTTGACACTTGTTCGGTTGCTAAAAAATTAGTAACTCAAAATAGGAGTTACAGAATAAACAGAGACTAGTTGAGGGTGAAGTAACGATGTGTGTTGGAAATGGTTCCAAGATTGATATGATCATCATCGTACACTCCCTATATTTTCGAGAGTAGTGTTGAACCTAAATAAATGTTATTTGGTGTTTGCGTTGAGCATAAATATGATTAGATCATGTTTATTGCGATACGATTATTCATCTAAGACAGAGAATAAATTGTTATTCTGTTTACATGAATAAAACCTTCTATGGTCATACACCCAATGTTGATGGTTTATTGAATCTTGATCATGGTGATACACATATTCATAATATTGATGCCAAAAGATGCAAAGTTGATAATGATAGTGCAACATATTTGTGGCACTGCCGTTTGGGTCATATCAGTGTAAAGCGCATTCAGGAACTCCATAAAGATGGATTTTTTGAATCATTTGATTATGAATCATTTGATGCTTGCGAACCGTGCCTTATGGGCAAGATGACTAAAACTCCGTTCTTCGGAACAATGGAACGAGCTAGTGAATTATTGGAAATAATACATACTGATGTATGCGGTCCAATAAGTATTGATGCTCGTGGCGGGTATCATTATTTTCTGACCTTCACAAGATGATTTGGGCAGATATGAGTATATCTACTTAATGAAACACAACTCTGAAACATTTGAAAAGTTCAAAGAATTTCAGAGTGAAGTGGAAAATCATCGTAACAAGAAAATAAAGTTTCTACGATCTGATCGTGGAGATGAATATTTGAGTTACGAGTTTGGCCTTCAGTTAAAATAATGTGGAATAGTTTCACAAACTCACGCCACCTGGAACACCACAGCGTAATGGTGTGTCCGAATGTCATAACCGCACTTTATTTGATGTGGTGCGACCAATGATATCTCTTACTGATTTACCAATATTGTTTTGGGGTTATGCATTAGAGATAGCTGCATTCACATTTAAATAGGGCACCAGCAAAATCTGTTGAGACGACGCCTTATGAACTGTGGTTTGGCAAGAAACCAAAGTTGTCGTTTCTTAAAGTTTGGGGCTGCGATGCTTATGTCAAAAAGTTTCAACCTGATAAGCTCGAACCCAAATCAGAGAAGTGCGTCTTCATAGAATATCCAAAGGTAACTATTGGGTACACCTTCTATTGCAGATCTGAAGGCAAGTTATTCGTTGCTAAGATGGATCCTTTCTAGAGAAGGAGTTTCTCTCGAAAGAAGTGAGTGGGAGGAAAGTAGAACTTGATGAGGTAACTGTACCTGCTCCCTTATTGTAAAGTAGTTAATCACAGAAATCAGTTCCTGTGACAACTACACCAATTAGTGAGGAAGCTAATGATGTTGATCATGAAACTTCAGATCAAGTTACTACCAAACCTCGTAGGTCAAACCGGAGTAAGATCCGCACCAAAGTGGTATGGTAATCCTATTCTGGAAGTCATGTTACTAGACCATGATGAACCTACGAACTATGAGGAAGAGATGATGAGCCCAGATTCCACGAAATGGCTTGAGGCCACGAAATCTGAGATGGGATCCATGTATGAGAACAAAGTGTGGACTTGCCCGATGATCGGTAAGCCATATTAAATAAATGGATCTTCAAGAGGAAGACGGACACTGATAGTAGTGTTACTATCTACAAAATTTGACTTGTTGCGAAAAGTTTTCGACAAGTTCAAGATGTTGAATACAATGAGATTTTCTCACTCGTAACGATGCTTAAGTCTGTCCGAATCATGTTAGCAATTGCCACATTTTATGAAATCTGGGAAATGGATGTCAAAACTGCATTCCTTAAATGGATATTTCTTAAAGAAGTGTTGTATATGATACAACTAAGAGGTTTTGTCAATCCTAAAGGTGCTAACAAAATGTGCAAGCTCCAGCGATCCATCAATGGACTGGTGCAAGCATCTCGGAGTTGGAATATATGCTTTGATGAATTGATCAAAGCATATGGTTTTATACAAACTTTTTGAAAGGCATGTATTTACAGGAAAGTGAGTGGGAGCACTATAGCCTTTCTGATAAGTATATGTGAATGACATATTGTTGATCAGAAATAATGTAGAATTTTTTGGAAAGCATAAAGGAGTATTTGAATAAGAGTTTTTCAAAGCAAGACCTCAGCAAAGCTACTTACATATTGAGCATCAAGATCTATTGAGATAGATCAAGACGCTTAATAAGATTTTTCAATCAGTACATACCTTGACAAGATTTTGAAGTAGTTCAAAATGGAACAATCAAAGAAAGAGTTCTTGCCTGTGATGCAAAGGTGTGAAATTGAGTAAGACTTAAAACCCGACCACGACAAAAAATATAAAGAGAATGAAAGTCATTCCCTATGCATCAGTCATAGGTTCTATAAAAGTATGCCATACTATGGACCAGACCTATTGTATACCCTGCCCTAGTTTGGCAAGGGAGTACAATAGTGATCTAGGAGTAGATCACTGAACATTGGTCAAAATTATCCTTAGTGGAATAAGGATATGTTTCTCGATTATGGAGGTGACAAGAGGTTCGTCGTAAAGGGTTACGTCGATGCAAGTTTTTTTCACTAATCCAGATGACTCTAAGTCTCAATCTGGATACATATTGAAAGTGGGAGCAATTAGCTAGAGTAGCTCCGTGCAGAGCATTGTAGACATAGAATATTTGCAAAATACATACGGATCTGAATGTGACAGACCCTTTGACTAAACTTCTCTCACGAGCAAAACATGATCATACCTTAGTACTCTTTGGGTGTTAATCACATAGCGATGTGAACTAGATTATTGACTCTAGTAAACCTTTCGGGTGTTGGTCACATGACAATGTGAACTATGGGTGTTAACCACATACAGATGTGGATATTGGTGTTGAATCACATGGTGATGTGAACTAGATTATTGACTCTAGTGCAAGTGGGAGACTGAAGGAAATATGCCCTAGAGGCAATAATAAAGTTATTATTTATTTCCTTATATTATGATAAATGTTTATTATTCATGCTAGAGTTGTATTAACCGGAAACATGATACACGTGTGAATACATAGACAAACTGAGTGTCACTAGTATGCCTCTACTTGACTAGCTTGTTTATCAAAGATGGTTATGTTTCCTAGCCATGGACAAAAGAGTTGTCATTTGATTAACGGGATCACATCAATGAGAGAATGATGTGATTGACTTGACCCATTTCGTTAGCTTAGCACTTGATCGTTTAGTATGTTGCTACTGCTTTCTTCATGACTTATACATGTTCTTGTGACTATGAGATTATGCAACTCCCGTTTACCGGAGGAACACTTTGTGTGCTACCAAACATCACAACGTAACTGGGTGATTATAAAGGTGCTCTATAGGTGTCTCCGAAGGTACTTGTTGGGTTGGCGTATTTCGAGATTAGGATTTGTCACTCCGATTGTCAGAGAAGTATCTCTGGGCCCACTCGGTAATGCACATCACTATAAGCCTTGCAAGCATTGAAACTAATTAGTTAGTTGCGGGATGATGTATTACGGAACGAGTAAAGAGACTTGCCGGTAACGAGATTGAACTAGGTATTGAGATACCGACGATCGAATCTCGGGCAAGTAACATACCGATGACAAAGGGAACAACATATGTTGTTATGCGGTCTGACCGATAAAGATCTTCATAGAATATGTGGGAGACAATATGAGCATCCAGGTTCCGCTATTGGTTACTAACCGGAAACATGTTTCGGTCATGTCTACATTGTTCTCGAACCCGTAGGGTCCGCACGCTTAAGGTTTCGATGACAGTTATATTATGAGTTTATGAGTTTTGATGTACCGAAGGAGTTCGGAGTCCCGGATGAGTTTGGGGATATGACGAGGAGTCTCAAAATGGTCGAGACGTAAAGATAGATATATTGGACGACTATATTCGGACTTCGTAAAGGTTCCGAGTGATTCGGGTATTTTTCGGAGTACCGGAGAGTTACGGGAATCCGCCGGGGAGTATATGGGCCTTATTGGGCCATACGGGAATAGAGGAGAGAGGCCGAAAGGAAGGAGGCGCGCAGCCCCCCTCTGGTCCGAATTGGACAAGGGGTGCAACCCCCTTTTCCTTCCTCCTCTCCCCCGCTTTCCTTCTCTCCTACTCCAACAAGGGAAGGAGGAGTCCTACTCCCGGTGGGAGTAGGACTCCCCCCCTTGGCGCGCCTCCTCCTGGCCGGCCGCCCCCTCCCCCTTGATCCTTTATATACGAGGACACGAGGGCACCTCTAGGCAGAACAACAATTGATCCCTTGGATCTCTTAGCCATGTGCGGTGCCCCCCTCCACCATAGTCCACCTCGATAATATCGTAGCGGTGCTTAGGCGAAGCCCTGCGTCGGTAGAACATCATCATCGTCACCACGCCGTCGTGCTGACGGAACTCTCCCTCGACACTCGGCTGGATCGGAGTTCGAGGGACGTCATCGAGCTGAACGTATGCAAGAACTCGGAGGTGCCATGCTTTCGGTGCTTGATCGGTCGGGCCGTGAAGACGTACGACTACATCAACCGCGTTGTGCTAACGCTTCCGCTTTCGGTCTACGAGGGTACGTAGACGACACTCTCCCCTCTCGTTGCTATGCATCACCATGATCTTGCGTGTGCGTAGGATTTTTTTTTGATATTACTACGTTCCCCAAGAGCATCAACTACAAGGAGTAATCAACACTACTAGCAACCACACGTACCAATCTGAGGTTTTGAGACAAAGATCGGATACAAGAGATGAACTAGGGTTTGAGAGGAGATGGTGCTAGTGAAGATGTTGATGGAGATCGACCCCCTCTCGATGAGAGGATCGATGATGATGACGATGGCAATGATTTCCCCCTCCCGGAGGGATGTTTCCCCGGCAGAACAGCTCCGTCGGAGCCCTAGATTGGTTCCGCCTCGAGACGACAATGCTTCGTCCCGAAAGCTTCCTTCTGATTTTTTTCCAGGACAAAAGACACCATATATCAGAAGATGGGCATCAGGGGCCTGCCAGGTGGCCCACGAGGCAGGGGGCGCGCCCAGGGGGGTAGGGCGCGCCCTCCACCCTCGTGGACGGTGGGTGGCACCCCTCTGGTGCTTTCTTTGCCCAATATTTTTAATATATTCCAAAACTGACTTTCGTGGAGTTTCAGGACTTTTGGAGTTGTGCAGAATAGGTCTCTAATATTTGCTCCTTTTCCAGCCTAGAATTTCAGCTGCCGGCATTCTCCCTCTTCATGTAAACCTTGTAAAATAAGAGAGAAAAGGCATAAGTATTATGACATAATGACATAAATATTGATATAAAAGCATGATGCAAAATGGACGTATCACTATCAAATGTCACAATGTAATTTGGTGATTATAAAGATGCTCTACAGGTGTCTCTGAAGGTATTTCTTGGGTTGGCATAGATCAAGATTAGGATTTGTCCCTCTGTGTATCAGAGAGGTATCTCTGGGCCCTCTCGGTAATGCTCATCACTATAAGCCTTGCAAGCAATGTGACGAATGAGTAAGTTATGGGATGAAGCATTACAAAACAAGTAAAGAGACTTGCCGGTAACGAGATTGAACTAGGTATGATGATACCGACGATCGAATCTCGGACAAGTAACATACCGATGACAAAGGGAACAACGCATGTTGTTGTGCGGTTTGACCGATAAAGATCTTCGTAGAATATGTAGGAGCCAATATGAGCATCCTCGTTCCGCTATTTGTTATTGATCGGATATGTGTCTCGATCATGTCTACATAGTTCTCAAACCCGTAGGGTCCGCATGCTTAACGTTCGATAACGATTTGTATTATGAGTTATGTGATTTGATGACTGAAGTTTGTTCGGAGTCCCGTATGAGATCATGGACATGACGATGAGTCTCGAAATGGTCGAGACATAAATATTGATATATTGGATGATGTTATTCGGACACCGGAAGAGTTACGAGAGGTACCGGGTAAAAACAGAGTGCCGGAGGGGTTACCGGAACCCCCCGGGGAAGCAATGGGCCAACATGGGCCATAGGGGAGAGAGAGGACAACCCGGAAGGGGGTGGCGCGCGTGGCCCCCCATGGGGAGTCCAAATAGGACTAGCGGAGGGGGTGCGGCCCCCCTTTCCCTCTCCCTCTCCCTCTCCCTTCCTTCTTTCCTCCTTCCACCAAGTGGAACCCTATTAGGACTTGGAGTCCTAGTATGACTCCTCCCTCTTGGCGCGCCCTACAGGGCCGGCCGGCCTCCCTCTCCTTGTTTATATACGGGGGCAAGGGGCACCCCAAAGCACAACAGACAATCTCTTAGCCGTATGTTGTGCCCCCCTCCACAGTTTAACACCTCGGTCATATCGCCGTAGTGCTTACGTGAAGCCCTACGCCGGTAACTTCATCATCACCGTCGCCACGCCGTCGTGCCGACGAAACTCTTCCTCGTCCTCAACTGGATCAAGAGCACGAGGGACGTCATCGTGCTGAACGTATGCTGAACACGGAGGTGCCGTACGTTCGGTACTGGGATCGGTTGGATCGTGAAGACGTTCGACTACATCAACCGCGTTACTAAACGCTTCTGCTTTTGGTCTACGAGGGTACGTGGACGCACTCTCCCGTCTCATTGCTATGCATCTCCTAGATAGATCTTGCGTGATCGTAGGAATTTTTTTGAATTACTATGTTTCCCAATAGGAGGTCCATGGCATGTGGCGGGGGTGCTCACGCACTGTCTATCTTCCATCCCTTATCATCGCCATGTGTGTGTTGT